>NW_027527955.1:4414199-4519525 GCF_008692635.1 Crocuta crocuta
AGGGCTCCAGGCCTGAGCTGGCAGTCAGCACAGAGCCCGACGCGGGGCTCGAACCCACGAACCGCGAGATCATGACCTAAGCGAAAGTCGGACGCTTAACCGACTAAGCCACCCAGGCGCCCCATTGAAGACAGTATTCTTTTGCTTTATGTGGAGTTATTCTATTTCCCTTTGCATGTGGTGGCATGTAGATCACATTTGACTTTCTGACCCAGAATATTCCCCTGTGTATGAAGACTGTATATTCTCAGTCTTGTATTTCCCTCACAGGAGTGACGTTCTGAGCCCATAAAAGCCATGTGACAGAGTGTTTCACTCAACACAAAAATAATTTCCAGAGTGTTTGTAAACTGTGTGTAGAGCTGTGTGTTCTTGGGAAAGTCAATTACTCTCTTCCTTTGTCTGTGATGGTCAAGACCCCTCACAGTGTTCAAGATTACAATTTCATTATTCTTGAGCATTTATAAACCAGAGGTCACAGTACCTATGAGCAATCGCTTCAAAGTTCTCAGAACGCCATTCTCTGTCTCCTCCTGCTGCGGAAATAGCCCTGTCTTTGTAAATCTATTCAGTACGGATGGTCCTTGGGCTGGAAGTGGAGGGGTCTGGGGGTGGTTTCACATATTACTTCCTGCCCATAATCATTTACTCTATCTTCTCCTCTTACCCCATTCTGTTTCTCCCTTCTCCCTTTAAACTCTGTCTCATAGCTTCCATGCACTTTCCACTTTATCCTCCTCTATACCATTTTCCAAATACAATAGTGAGCCCAGGAAAATGTAACAAAGCACTGCAGAAAAAGGAAGCCATTGTTGTCTGGACAGGTTGATTTTAAGATGCTTGGGTTGAAGAGACTGAATTATTTTAGATTGGTTTGTACTGCACCTGACCATTTGGGGAGAGTGTGGCTGCTTAAGAAACATGAGCATATTCTGATTATTTCCTAAGAATTCACCAATCTATGCCCAAGCCCTAATGACCTAAAAGAGTAGATGCATATCTGAAAGCATCTAGCAAACTTTTGGAGACATTTAATGCACTGTGAGTGTCCGATTGTTCCTAGATCTCTTCCACTAAAGTATTATTTTCTGAACTAAACGTCCCAATTATGTGCTCCATTCTACTCTCCAGTGCTCCATTCCTCGCCCACAGCTCCCTGGCTGTCCCATGTGGTCTACTGTAACTCTGTGCTAATCACCATCTAAAAAATTAAATCAGAGTTCACATTTTTCTGTCTTAATC
Source organism: Crocuta crocuta (assembly GCF_008692635.1). Lineage (NCBI taxonomy): Eukaryota > Metazoa > Chordata > Mammalia > Carnivora > Hyaenidae > Crocuta > Crocuta crocuta. The sequence goes on from NW_027527955.1 coordinate 4,415,442, forward strand.
ATCTACTGCCCTTCTATATTATTTTTTGTGTCCCAGATTTCATCTCTTAAAAATTTTATCTTAAGTTAAAGATGGTTTCACAAGATCTGCTAAATTATTCGGTTTTATAATTGAATTTTCTTTAAAATGATATTTGTGGTTTCTAAAAAGTATTTTTCAAAAAAATACATAAGCCATTACCTTTAAGGAATTGGTTATGGAAGGGCATCTGGGTGGTTCAGTCGGTTAAACATTCAACTCTTGATTTTGGATTGGGTCATCATCTCAAAGTTTGTGAGTTCGAGCCCCACATCAGGCTCTGCATTGACAGTGTGGAGTCTACTTGGGATTCTCCCTCCCTCTCTCTCTGCCCCTCCCCACTCTCATTCTCACTCTCTCTTTCTCAAAATAAATAAATAATTTTTAAAAGAAATTTTTTGTGGAAAGATAAAAACAATAATATATATAATTTATTATATATATAATCAATAATTACAGATTTGTCATGAAAAAAGAAAAAATAAACACTCTAACATATTACGCTTGATTTAAAAATCATTTAATAAAAATGGTACTTACAACTAGTGGAAGGCTGGTAAGTGTTTAACATCTGGCTTTTTGGGTGGGGATTGGTGGGTGAAGGGTCTTGACTTGTAGTCACTGCTGATCTCCATGATGTAAACATGCCCACCATGGAATTTATGGCCAATTTCAAGCTACCGAATGTTTAGCAACTAGCTCAGAAAATTCTTGAAATTTTAACAGACTTAGCAAGCTGGTGCAAGCCAGTTCTGCTATATAATTGGTGCTTATTGTGTTTCCCATCCAAGTACTAACCAGGCCTGACCCTGCTTAGCTTCCAAGATCAGACGAGATCGGGTGCGTTCAGGGTGGTATGGCCGTAGACGGTGCTTATTGTGTTTAAAGCATCAATCAACTTTTACTGTATCACCAAATAAAAATTTACCACATGTCTGGTATCAGCACTAAACTCTTTTGGCCCATTAGCACTTGACTCTCTAAAGATAATTTTTAAATAATTAAAACTGTGGAGTAAAGTAGGATATCTTGGTCAACCTCAAATATCTTCATAAACTCAAAAGCTACTTGAGAACACACAAGGTGAGTAAGCACATCAACAAACCGAAGTCTCAACACAGGCACAGCATATGAGGCTGATGGTCACTGATGGATGTTAAGTTCTTCGTGCACTTAAACAACAATGATGTAGCAGAAATCAAGTTCAACTGTGAGAATCAGGAAGAACTGATTTTAATTGTAATGCTTTCTAAACCATTAAGTAATGACTGATCAACCTCAGAAAATGCCCAAATCATAATTTCGTTTTCAACATTTAAGAATCCCAATGCCAATTCCTTTATTGCCATAAAATCTTCACATTCAGACAGTCGACATATGAAGATTAGACCCCATTATTTCATTTGTCTTTTAAATGTGCTTTTCCTTTATATCCAAGGATTAAGTTAATCCCTTCCTCCATTATGCATGAGGTTTGAGTTATCCTTCAAATTATGGGATTTGCACTGGTGCACACCGTCTTGACCAGTGTCCCTTGTGATTAAACCAATTCAGTTCATTTCTACATTTACTGAGTAGTTCCTGCCTGCCAAGAACTATATCGGGTTCTGAGGATTTAAGGACGTTGAAGGACAGAAAACCTGATCTCTGGTGAACCAGGTAAGAACCAGTCGGAGTGAAGAGTACCAATAGGATCAGACGAAAAACACAGAACGTCAAGTGTCCAGACTTTGCCTATGAGCACAGTGACGTTTCACAAGTCATCCACAACGATGATACCTCAGCAAACTTGGGACGATGCTACAGAGACAAACATTTTCACTCCATCCAAACCACTAACGGTGTTTAATATTTCCCTTTATATCATTTACTACAAAATAAATAAATAGCTATTTCAGAAATTTAGACAAGGAGAGAAAATAATATCTTCGCCTTAGACATTAATCTGTCTAGCTCATGTTTGCGTAAGCATCAAGGATTCAGTTTTTGCCATCCATTCAACACATCAGAATGAAAAGCACCCATAATTCCTCGTCTGCCAAACCTTACCAATCATCCCACTTGAATAACTAAACCTCAGATCACTTCACTGATCGACCATATTCACAGCTTCAGAGAGCAAAATGTTATTTCTCTTTATGGACAAGCAAACGTCTTTTTCTTTAACAATACCTATGTCCATTTGTCTCACTTGATTCTTGCCAGTTTAGGTCATAAAAGCTTCTGGATAGTCTATTAATCCCCCTTCCTAGTCTCATGTGCACTCTTACTTGTTAATAATCATGACAATTTTTTGAAATTCACTGTTCTTTTCATCCTGCTCATTCACTCACCAAATCTCATCCAGCACACGTTTTTACCTCTGGAATTACTCAGATGTGAGCAGAAGAAAGAGAGCTTGCTTTACAGAAGTGAAAAATCAAAGTAACATTGAGCATGAACACTAAGGTACTGTTCACCTTCATCTTTCTTCAGACCAAAAGTACAATGCCCCCTTTTTGTCAATAGCAGCTTTCTGAATTTCAATACTTTCTTTATTACAGTGATAGCCATCTAGAGAGCTATGTTTACAGATTAATTTAAAAAAAAAAAAAAAGAACCTTAGAAGGGAATTAATCTGTTCAAAAAAAGACCCTGTCCTCCATAAGAGGAAAAGACCTTTAATGAAAGTTTCATTACCTCCACAGAATTAAAAATTGGTATTCTCAGGGAACTTGAGTGCCCTAGGTGATTTGGAATACAATTCCACCTGCTTTTCCATTCCTATCACCTTAAAGATTGCCGGTGAAACTGCTATTAATTTGGTAAATCTCCCCCCACCATGCATAGCCTTGTAACATGCTTCCTTTAACTGAATGCCCGTGTTTGATCTGACAACAGAACTATCTTTCTCTTTGAACTGCATTACTATTAGCAGGAAAAAAAAAATCACCATCCTCTTACAGAGATTCAAAGATGAATTCATTTTAGGAGAGCAAAGTAGTCTCTTTCTCTCTCTCAAACAAATAAATAAACATAAGTTAAAAAATTGAAAAAAAGAGGGTACCGGGTGGCTCAGTTGGTTGAGCGTCCAAACCTTGTTTTCAGATCAGGTCATGATCCGGCAGTTTTGTGAGTTCAGGCCCCACATCAGGCTCTGTGCTCACAGTGTGGAGCCTACATGGGATCCTCTCTCTCCCTCTCTCTCTGCCCCTCCCTTAGTCTCTCTCTCTCAAATTAAACAAATAAACTTAAAAATTTTTAAAGAAGAAGAAGAAGAGCAAAGTGGTGGAGATAACATGTGGGAATGAAAGGTAGTATTTCTGGAGCACTCACCAAGTCCAGATAGCAAAAACAGAGCTCCAAAACTTGAGTATCAATGATAGAGAAAGTGTCAACTTCGGAATGATTATTCATTCATTCTATAAAAATCCAATGCGCTCCAAGACTCTAGGTCAGACACAACAAATAGGAATTTAAATATGACATGTTTGGGGCACCTGGGTGGCTCAGTTAGTTAAGCATCTGACTTCAGCTCAGGTCATGATCTCACAGTTCATCAGTTAGAGGCTTGCATCAGTCTCTGTACTGATAGTGCAGAGCCTGCTGGGGATTCTCTCTCTCCCTCTCTCTCTGGCCCTGCCCCATGCTCATGCTCTCTCTCTCTCTCTCTCTCTCGGCCTCTCAAAATAAATAAATAAACTTTAAATAAATAAAAAATAGGACATGTTTTTCATTCTTAAGGGGTTCGCCCTAAGGTTTTGTAGAAAGAAAGACATGTAAGCGAATACTGAAATAAAAAGAAAGAAGTGTGAGAGATATATTCAAAATGTCATGGGATTTAAAAGACAAAAGCATTGAAGCCCCACCTAAAAGATGGAAAAGAGAAACTGTACTTCTAGGCTCAGAATATGCAGCTCCACATCCTTATGTGATGGCTGGGTAAATTCTACACACGTAGTAGTCACAGAATCTAAATTGTGGAGGGGCCTTCCTTGAAGCCCCTAGTCAAACCAAACCTCACTCCCCACACTTTGTTCTGTACTTGAATCTGCTGGCAACCTACTGAGTATATGCAGGGATAGGGTGGCTGGTGTAGAGCAGTCACTACCTTTGGAAAATTCTATTTGTTTCATATTTAGCTGAAACCTCTTTTCCCGTCATTTCTACCAATTGACATCGGTTATTTCTTCTAACTTCTGTTAGAGAGCACATTCCAATTACCCAAGACACAGAGTTAAGTAAATCAGGATCAAAAGGAGCTCTATATTTGGGGCTACTTGGTCTCCTCACTTACAGTGAAACACAGTTGACACTCACTGGGAATCTACTATATTAAAAGGACTGTGTGGGGTCCTAGGAAGCTACTGGAATAAGAGAAAGGCTTAGTCCTCAACAAATTCACTCTGGATGGAGTGATACATACATAGATGGAAAATACATATCTACAATGAGAGGTGGAAGAGGATCACCATCACACAGAAGAATAAGTAAGTTAGAATTAAGGTTCAGCAGACAGAGAGATCACATTCCACATGGCAAACCTGGGAAGAGCCATAGAGAAAAATCAACTACAAAACTAACTCAAAGAATCAACCAATAGTTATTTACCACCTACTATGTGTCAGGTACTGTTTGGGGGGAGCTGAGATAGTAGCAGAACATTCTAAGTCTTTATTTTCAAGAAGCTTAGATTTTTTTTAATGTTTTATTTATTTCTGAGAGAGAGAGAGAGAGAGCATGAGCAGCGGAGGGTCAGAGAGAGGGAGACACAGAATCTGAAAGAGGCTCCAGGCTTTAAGCTGGCAGTCAGCACAGAGCCCGACGCGGGGCTCGAACCCACGAGCCATGAGACCATGACCTGAGCCGAAGTCGGCCGCTTAACTGACTGAGCCACCCAGGTGCCCCAAGAAGCTTAGATTCTTGATGGAGAAGACATATCACAAACAAGGAAACAGGTCACAGGACAATAATGGCAAAGAGCGAATTGCCAGGCAGGGACAGAGTTCTCTTTTTAAGTAAGAGAAAGGCCTTACTGTTAAGGGGCCTTTAAGCACAGACCTTCAGGAAGCAAACAGGCAAGCTATGCAGATATTAGGGGGATAGATGGATCCTAAAGAGGAGACTAGACTTCACTTGGAAGAGCTCAGAAGGAAAAGTATACATGGAGGCATAAAGCAAGGAGACCACATAATACAAAGGAAAATGGCATATGCTGCAGTTTGGTGTAATACAGGAGAAACGTGAGACTCATGGAAGATAAGTATAGAAAGAGAGAACCGGGGAGCAATTTCCATGACATTTCTCCCCATCTGTTTAGTCCTAAACTATCTTTCCAAAAATATGTGTATAGCAAAACAGCCTTGGAAGATATAGGTGATATCTTACAGGGTAGAGGGCAGATTTGTTTCCTGATCAGCATAAAAAAATGTGTTCGCTCTCTCTTTCTCTCTGGGGCAATGATTTGGTAGCAGTCCTATTATAAGATTGGGGGTCTTCCAATCTCGGGGTTTCTCAGCAGTGACATACCACTGCACCACAGCATTCATAGCGGGGTCACTCTACATCACCTCCATGGACGTGGTGGGGGAAACTAATGAGAACATGAAGCTCATGTTGCCTGCTGTGATGGGAATAACAAAGTCCGCTGCCTTTGAGCCCAGAGACTCATGTCTTCAGCCAGCAACTACGAAACTGCTTCGGGCTAGTTTGTTAGCTTGTAAATAGGATAAAATCTCAGAACCTCACAGCATAGCTGAGTCCTTATTACAGTGAAAGTTGAACACTGAGCTGAGAAAACAGTCATCCAACTTGGGAGAAGGCAAAGGGAAGTCAGCGATGGATTTTATGCAAAGCGATGTTAAGATCAACTTATCAGGGCAGCTTAGGATCACCTAGAGGAAAAAGTGATAATGGGAACAGATGGTGAGAGCTCATACTTTCTGGGTAATGCACTTTGATACATGTAATCCTTACAACAGATTGTATATTTATTTATTCATCTATCCAACATGTAATTATTGAGTATCTACTCTCTCCTGAGAATTCGTTAGGCATTGAGCTATAACCATGAACAATATCATAGGCAAGACTCCTGTGTCCACGGAACTCACATTCCAGGCTTGAATCTAAACAGACAACCAGCCAACCAGTTGACAGAAAGTCCAGTGATCATAAATGTTATAAAGCAAAATAAAGTGAAGTAAAGGGACAGAAGGATGGAGATGCTATTTTAGATAGGAGACTCAGAAAACCTCTCAGAGGAGGTGGGCATGAGAAGAGATCTGAAGAAAAATGTGATAACTATTATTATATCTACTTGAGAGCTGAGGACACTGAAGCTCAGAAAGCCTCAATCACAACCTTACTAATGAGTAGTGGGGTGGGGATATGAACCGAAGAATCGATTGCAGTCCCGGAATTTCTACTCCCACACTATACTCCCCTGTGCGGGAACCTGGTGAGAGGCTACTCAACTCTGTGAGAGTAATAAGGGTCAGAACCATGGGGAATGCAGCAGGGATTGAGAAGGGGCAGATACGAGAGACAAATTTCACACAACTTGGCCAGAGGGCCTCTTGAAACACAACACAGAGAGAGGTCTGAGAGGAACTGAAACCTCTCAGCTTGGATGGCCAGACACAGGGGCTCGAGGAGAAAAGGCTAGGCTGGAGGGAAGATCAGAAGGTGTAGACATAATGATTCAGTTTCTGGCACAGCAAGCTTGATGCACTAGCAGAACAGGCTTTAAAATTTTATCTCTGATTTGAGATAACGTGGACTTCGTTTGTTTGCCTTCTACTGCCACTTTTATCATGTTCAAACTCTAGTTGTATCCCAGCCAGTGGACCCTATAAGAAAACTAGCAAGAGAAAATTAGCTGTCCCATGCTGGCTGCTCCTAATCAGCTTATCCCTGTTCTTTCAACAAACGGAGGTGCGAACTTGATGTTTATTTTTTTACTAGCATTTAAATTTTCTTTCCCTTTAGAACTGAATAATAAGAGAGAAAAACATAATTTTCCCAGTGCTGCTTTTTCATAGGTTTCCAAAAACACCAATGTATTAGTGTCTGATTTATCTCTACTTGTATTAGGTGTAAAAAATTTAGACACCAAACTGTCATAAATCCTTGTTACATATTATCCCTTTGTGTCAACTATAGGACTATCTCACTACATTCTAACATTTTTAAAACAAAATTTTAAGTAAGCTCCATGCCCAGGGGGGGAGCCCAACATGGGGCTTGAACTCATGACCCTGAGATCAAGACCTGAGCTGAGGTCAAGAGTCAGATGCTTAACTGACTGAGCCACCCAGGCAGCGCTCTTTCTAACTTCTTGAGAGCTTACCAGACCACACTGGGGTTAAAGTCAGGTAAGAAGTATTTCATTTCTATTTTAAAATAGTTCTAGCTTATGACAGAATTCTAAAAACACAGAACATTAAACATATAGGAAGGTATAAGTTTTTTAAAGGAACAGTTGAATAGCTAATAAAGTTATATAATTGAAAAATCAAAATGCATCCATGGGGCACCTGGGTGGCTCAGTTGCTTAAGCGTCTGACTCTGATTCAGGTCATGATCTCACTGTTTGCAAGCAGGAGCCCTGTACTGGGCTCTCTGCTATCGGCACATGGCCGGCTTCAGATCTGTCCCCTTCTCTCTCTGCCCCTCCCCTGCTGTCACTCTCTCTCTCTCTCTCTCTCAAAAATAAACATTAAAAAACTCTAAAAACCTTTACAAAAATCAAAGTGCATTCAAAAATACATAATAAAAGTATATGTACATATGCTTACATATATGTATGTATGCATATGTGTGTATATATTCTCCCTTTTTATATAAATGGCAGCATATTATTCAAACCTCAAGGATCAAACATATGACTTTGGAACCACTCCATGGACTCAACCCTAAGTAGGCATGCACATGAACACACACACACACACACACACATTCAGATACATCCATGTGAAATATGGTCAATATTTAAATTTTTATTATTGTTTTTTAGTATTTATTTATTTACTTACTTATTTTTGAGAGAGTGTGAACAGTAAGTGCAGACAGAGAGGGAGACAGAGAATCCCAAGCAGGCTCCACACTGTCAGCATAGGGCCCAATGCAGAGCTCGAACTCATGAACCATGATATCATGACCTGAGCACAAATCATGACCTCAGACACTTAATTGACTGAGCCATCCGGGCACCCTAAGAGAGAACTATTTTAAAACAATGTTAAAATTGGGGCACCTGGGTGGCTCAGTTGGTTAAGTGTCCGACTTTAGCTCAGGTCATGATCTCATGGCCCGTGGGTTCGAGCCCTGCGTTGGGCTCTGTGCTGACAGCTCAGAGCCTGCAGCCTGCTTCAAATTCCGTGTCTCCTTTGCTCTCTGCCTATCCCCCATTTGTGCTCTGTCTCTCAAAAGTAAATAAACATTAAGATAAATAAATATAAATAAATAAATAAAGTATTCTCTCCTGTTATATCACCATCATCACCATTATTATTACTCTGTAAAGTACAGTGGTGTGTTTGCCAAATGAATCTGTCTTCTCTCACAGCAACATGAATCAGAACCATGGACAGCAACACAACCCTTCCCATCCCTCTTCCTTCACTTTAAAAAAATTTATTCTTTCACAGGAGTAACTTCACCTCAATCTCCATTTTGCTTTAAAAAGAAAAAAAAAATGCCTGCAAATATAAGTAAGGCTAAAGAAGTTCCAGAGGTGTGAATCCTGAATATTAGCAATCTCTTACTTAAATGTATGTGTGTCATATACATTTATTTATGTATAAACCATACACATTGGAAATGAACATTATTTAAGGCAAGCCTCAATTACTCAGTCAGGTTGGTAAGGAAGGAGTAAAAATTTCACTGTAATGTCCTGCTGTAGGGAAAATGAGCCACATTTTCTGCTTTAAAGAGATCTAAATATTTGAGCAGGTCTTGCTTTATGTGAGGTACCCATGAAAAATTATTTGTATTTCTGGCCCATGCAGAGTTCAGACAAGGACTAGATTGAATGTATTCAATATTACTATATTGGACTCATGGAATGAACTACAGCAATGTTCTTCAGCCAGCATGGGCTTTTCATTTGCAGAATAAAGCATGAGGGGAAAAGGGATTTCAAAGCACTGTATTCAGGCTGAGCTTATCTTTCTTCATATGACCACCTGGCCTTGAGGAGGGTCTAGAGAGTCAGCCACTCATGAATATCTGCCTGCTAAAAGTACAGCCTTGTGATAAAGACAGTATAGAATGTGAAGACGCATAGCATGCCTTCTGCCCTCCAGGTGCTTACAGATGTGTATGTGCGGGGGGGAGGAGGTGAGGGACAGTAAGACAAGCTGTATATAAATGGTAACTTCATTTTGTCCTTGTGTTTAGACAAATCCTCAGCAGTAGCAGTAAACAGCAATAGAATAGGACAGTTCCTAACCTTTCTAGAAAGCCTTCAGAGGAGAGAGGAAACCTGTGGGCTGGTGGTTCTGAAAAACTTAATGGAGTATATGGGATCTGAACTAAGTTTTTAAAGAATACTAGAATTTGAAAGAATACCAGAATTAGACAAGCACACAAGGGGTAGGGTCATCTCTGTGGAGGGGAATAAAGCCCAGTTCCCATTCAGCAAACACGGTCAAACTCTTTGTAACACTGGACACAAATGTCTGAGCCAGGACAGGGCTCTACAAGGAAGTGAGAAAGGGAACTTCTCACAGAACAACCAAGGATGAGGCTGTGCAAGAAGCAAGGAGGAGTTCTAGGAGGAGATGAAAACTAGAGATCAGTGTCAAAGGCAGTGTCAGGACTCATGGCTGAGAAAGAGATAACACCAGAAGGATAAAAGGAGAAAGCAAATTAAGCTAATATCCAAACTTTGTCTGGAGTGAGGCATGAATTGAGAAAGGGTGAAACAATTCTAGACACAGGCTGAGAACAAGGTGAGGAAGTTAGAGATCCACAGATCCACAGAAATGCCTACTACGGTGGGGTAACAGCATCCAGGAAGTGTATAAAACTGGATCCACAGCTTGGTACAAAAGAGGCTATTTGGAGAAAAAGATGAAACAAGAACCATATCAAGGACTTAAGGCTTAGAAGAATGACAGCCTCCTTGATAGGGAAGGCCACTGAGAGAACCTGATTGGGCATTTGATTTTACTTATGTTGAATCTGATCTTCAGGCCAATATTTAATTCAATCAATCAAAGATACAAGGCTGGAATTCCCTGTATAGATCCATTCTCCTTTATTTTTCTGAGGAACAGGGTATTCATGATTAGGAAATCTTGTAGATTTCTCAATTAGCACCTATAACAATGATGTAATATTTGATTGATTCCATTATTTTTCTAAAAAATTTTCCACTCCCAAAACTCTGCCTACATAGAAAGACCACCCTGTTGGTTCAGAATTGTTCGAATGACCTCTCCAAATTAGATGCCAAATCATGTTTTGCAAAATCTATCATTAAAATCCATCAGTCATCAGGGCGCCCGGGTGGCTCAGTTGATTGAGCATCTGACTCTCGTTTTTGACTCAGATCATGATCCCAGGGTCCTGGGATTGAGTCGTAGGTCAGGGTCCATGGTCCATGCTCAGTGTGGATCCTGCTTAGTATTTGCTCGCTAGCTCTTAATCTCTCTCTCTCTCTGTCTCTCTCTCTCCTCTCTCAAAATAAATAAGTAAATAAACAAACACATAAATAAATATCCATCAGTCATGGTGGTATGGGCATACAGATGTTTGCTGATAAGAAACCAAATAAAATTAGGGGCTACACTCCAGGATGATGCCTTTGTATGCTTGGGATCCTCTGAATATTTGTGTAGAAACATTCTTTAAGTCAAATGAAGATGAAAACTGGGAACATTCTTTCCTTCCAATTCTCTGTGGTACTGCTCCACTTTCTCATCCATTCTCCCTTCACACAGTAATACAAATACACACTTTATTGCTGCACAGAGAAATCTTAATGTTAGAAACTTGGCATTTAAATAATACCTTTCTCCCAAACAGCCAAAAGCAGTTTATAAGCCAGTATCCTGTGAAATCATCACGGTGGGTCTGGCAATAAAATCAAGGTCTTCATCCCTCCAGCAAAGTGCTTTCTCCACTAGTCCTCAGTGGCCAGTCGCCAGCTGAGGGGGAAAGAAACCTAATCACAAAAGACAACCACTCATCTTTATTTGTGGGATATTAACTCCGGAATAAAGAGAGCTTGAACAACAGAAGTAGGGAGGAAGAACTGAAGGTGGGTTCTGGAGGGTTATCCATGTTACCCTCAACTCCACTCACCACAGATGGTGGTGAAATAGATGAACACAAGTAGTTGGAATAAGAGGGAAACTCTCTTGCTTCTATTGTTCTAACCCAGGGATTCCCTGATTTTCAGAATACGCCACCGCCTGAAGAAATACTCCATGTTCATACGTACGGTTTTCGCTAATGAAGAGGACTTAGTTTAAACATTCTCCCTAGAGGTAAAATATCAATATTCAATTCAAATGACGCATCCATACCTTAACATGTGTTTCTGGTAAACTCCAGTATTTTAATAATAAAATGCCTATTAATGAGCAATTTATTCACCCACTGATTAGTATCAGGTTACTCTGCAATAGCCCCACACTTGAATGCTTTTTAAATACAAACTTCCCACTTTTAGCGGTACAGTGACCAGAAAGCAGACTTATTCCTGTTTTATCAGCCCCACTATCAGAGCAGTTAGTCACTGAACTCTTCTTGAGGATGCAAATATAGGCTTCTAGATGCTCAGTAAACACAGACACTCCATATTTTACTTGCTAGGATGTCAATCAAAGAAATATGCAGCTGTGGCCACAGCTCAGACATCCAAGAATGTAGGCCAGGAGACAAATACAGTATTTACTTTGTGCCCAGCAAATACCAGGACACAGTGACTGCAAGGACTGGCAGAAGAGGCTCACGGGCTAGCTGAGGAAGCAATCATGACATCAGTTGTGATGAATGCAACACCTGCTTAGAAATCATGTGCGAAATTGGACAAAACCACCCAGGAGTGGAAGCATGTGGGACTGATTATAACACAATCAAGGCCTCGGAGAAGAAATCTTTCAGAAGGACAACGAAAAGCATGTGAGGATGGTAATGGTGGTGGCGCTGAGGGAGGGCATGTGAGGCAACGAGGCAGGATACAAGTCTTAAAGCCAAGGTCGCCAACACAGAGCAACAGCAAACTAGTTCCACCCTGACTCTCCTAACCTGAAAACTGAAATTTCTTCTCATCTATGGCCAGTTGCAAGATCCAATCTTAAAATAAGTCCTAGCACTTACCAAAAATAAAAGGAGCACCTTGGTACTTTTTGTTATAAGTAAAGAGACATCTAAAGACAAATGCTTATTTTCTGCTCTGAAATTAGAAAACTAAATACCCAGTGGTTCATACCACACACTCTGATGACTGAGAGAGCACTTAGACCGTAACCAAAACATGTTAAAGTCCCAATTCTCTACAAATTTCTACTTCGATTCTTTTTTTTTTTTTTCAAACTACTGTCTCTCCTTCCACATAAAGAGTGACTGACAAATAATCCTACGAGGTATACCAGTCCGCAGGACACTTAATAAGAATGATATTATATCTGGAAAAACTGGCAGAAACAATTTCTACTTTAAATGCTGCAGCACAGATAGAAGTGAAGTGACAATGTATGAATGTAGTTTGGCTCAATTTAGTGCCTGACAGGGAGCCCAACACATCATTATTCCAACAACCAAACATTTAATACAGTAACCTAGCATCTACTCAAAACTAAGTGGCAGCCAGAGATTTTCTGGCCCTAAATCATACCATAGTAAATTTCAAAGTCCCCTATCAATGTGTCGTCTTTCATAAAAAACCATTTAAGGCACCACACTGCCTTGGAAACCCAGAAGCCCTATTTTTCAGACTTCCCCTCCAGTAAGCAGCCCTCTGAGAACTCAGTCTAAATTTGGAATGCTTCTGTCAGGTACGATTCTGTTCGAGTCCTGGTTGTGATTCACACTTTAGTTGAGCTCTCTGTCATCTTAAAATGTCATTCTTGTATGGAAACACCCGTTTTTTCAACCACACTTGTTTATATTGTGGCTTTGATGTTTAAGAAACACTGTACCCCGGGGTGCCCAGGTGGCTCAGTCAGTTGAGCAAGCGTCCGACTTCGGCTCAGGTCATGATCTCACAGATCGTGAGTTGAGCCCCGCATCAGGCTCTGTGCTGACAGCTCAGAGCCTGGAGCCTGTTGTGGACTCTGTGTCTCCCTCTCTCTCTGCCCCTCCCCTGCTCACACTAATTCTCTCTGTCTCTGTCTCTCTCTCAAAAATAAACAAACAAGGAAAAAATTTTTTTCTAATAAAGAAACACTGTACTTAAGTCTAAGAAGCCCAGGGATTACAGAGTTGTTTTTAGACTTCATTCATCAATGATTTATATAGAATGATTCAGACAACCCTAAATCACGTCCCCTTGACTAAGCCTTCCTGAGTGTTGCCTGGCATCCTTTGGAATGTGCACACCCACAGTGGAGTCAGGGACTTTCTGTCTTGCCTGTTGCTCTATTGTTAATACTGAGAATGGTGCCCAATAAATCACTGCTAAATGACTGAATAAGTGGATCATCTCTGAACTCAGAGAGGAATAGAGAGGATTCATAACCAACACAAAGCCCATGGAGTACAATATAGGGAAGCATGAGGAAACCCCATCTGTGCTGGAGTGAGAAGGGCATGTGTGCTGGGTCCTGACAGTTGGAGTCTCAACTATTACTTTGAGAGTTAAACCTACTGGTTGGTTGTTAAAATGGAAATAATAACACCTTGCAGCAGAGCTTCTGTGAGAATTAGAGATAATTACATAAAGTGCCCGCCTGACACATAAAGACATTCAAATAATAGCTATAAGGACGGGGCTGCTGACAGTGACTAACGGCAAATGCAAACTCCGATGGCTCAGACTAAAGAGCAAAAGAGAAGAGAACTGACCACAGATTGGAGTCAATGTGGAAATTTCTTTGAGGCTAGACTTGGTCTACCTTAAATCGAAGTTGAAGATACAAACCACCATTCAAATCTGACATTCCAATTTCATAATATGTTCAGTTTGCTCGGACATCTCTTAGTGTCAAAAGATCAATAACCTCGACCCAACTGTTCTTTGAACACTTAAGGACTATATTTCTTCTGATGACCACAACCAATGCAAGGTCTTCATTCATGAATATGTTTGTTGATGTCTGCATCTGATGACCTTTGGCTGCCTGTCTGTAAAATGCTGCCAACAGCCTTATAAGAACAGGGCCCTCGTCTATTTAATTGGACTTGCTTGGAGCCAATGCAGCAACATGTGTGTGAAAGCAAAATGATTTTGATATTGACCATGAGTTCTCTTATCTAAGCTAAGATAAAAATTATTAACTTTTAACAGAAAGGCCCTCCAGTGTCACCAGGGTACTGCAAAGTACATTTAGATTTGACTCTGAGATCCCTTGGAAGGTTCTAGATAACACTTTCTGAAGCTGGAGGTTCAGTGCCCCCCAGATGTCCCAGGGACACTGCAAAAGGTAGAGAGAAAGGAGAAACCAAAGGGGATTCAGGATCCTCCCTCCAAATGACTTCTCTGCTTCATGAGGAAGTTAGATCACTGACTCATGGCTTCAGTTAGACTCTGTTTGCAAGGTATATGAAAGAAAACATACGCAGTTACTCTGCTTCCCAGCAATGTCAGTGCTCAGAGACCCTTATTTTTGGAGAAGGTGTGGCATAGGTCACTTGGAAAAAAGGTAAGGAGGCTAGAGAAGAAGAAGAAGAAAAAAAAAGGAGGCTAGAGAAGAGTACAGGTATGCCCAATATTTCAGAAGTTACTGTACCTGCCAAAGTGCCCACCCCTTGCTAGCTGGGGTAGGGAAATGGTCAGTATAGAGGGATTTGTTTCTTTCCACAGTAAGAAAAAAGACTGCTGACATCCCTTTTGAAAAAAAAAAAAAAAACTGTGGAGGAGCACCGGGGTGGCTCAGTCGGTTAAGTATCTGACTCTTGGTTTCAGCTCAGGTTATGATCTTACAATTTCCTGAGTTCAAGCCCCACATCCAGCTCTAAGCTGGCAGCTGGGAACCTGCCTAAGATGCTCTCTCTCTCCCTCTCTCCCTGCCCTTCCCCCACTCACACTGTCTCTCTCTCTCTCTCTCTCGCAAAATAAATAATATAAAAAAAATGTTTTAATGTGGAAAGGGCTAAATAGGACCGTTCTCTTCTTGGACAATAATATCTGGTGTATTTTCAGTCTAGTTGGGAATTCCGCCTTTTTAAAAGGCTTCCAAATTACAGGCTTATTCATTATCATACACCCAATTCTTAGCACTCACTCTGGCACATAAGAAACAGGCAGTAAATCTTTATTGCACGAATAAGTGAAATGATTAGTGGATGTTGTTATAAGAAATCGCTGCAAAGACTTTCATAAATCCATTAAACAGATGATTACATTTTTAAAACATGACTTACAGGTTAGGTTCTGGCACTTTGACAGCTATAATTAATCTGTAATAAGCAAGTAAAATGAAATGAAAAGTAATAAAGGTATGCCACACAGTTCTCACAAAAAAAAAAAACAAAAACCGAAGAGGTCATCGGGAAGAGTCCCGCAGTGTTTGATAAACAGTATTCATACATCACGTTCCTGCTGTGAAAAAGACTGACTAGAGGCATTCACTGGATTTAGCAAACAAGATAAAATAATGCATCTGCTAATCTGAAAACCCACGAAGCTTTAAGCATCACTGAGTATACAGCAGTCAAGCAAGTGGCCAAAAGGAAACATGCATAGCAAATTGTTCATAAATTTGTTGAGTTCTTGCTCAAGACTAATGCCACTTAGTTGCAGATAAGATAAAGGTCCGCTGAACTTTCGTTTCTAAGAAGGTAGGAAACAGCAAAGGAAATGGGTAACTTCGTCTTCATACTAGACAAGGAATAACAGGATCTGTTGTTCCAAAAAAAAGTAATATAACATGAAAATTCTGTGTAAAATCTTGATATTTGTTCCATAATAACAGTACCCATCTCCAATCATCAGAATTGCAAAAAGAAAGGAAGGAAGGAAGGAAGGAAGGAAGGAAGGAAGGAAGGAAGGGAGGAAGGAAGGGAGGAAGGAAGGGAGGGAGAGAGGGAGAAAGAAAAACAAAAAGAAAACAAAATACAGAGAAAAAACAAAACAGTATTACAATGCCATTACTTTGAGTTCACTACCTTCCTCCAAAGGTGACTAAATAAGGAAAAAGGCAATGGGGCTAATGAGTCATTTACTTCCCTCAATAATGCTGGAAATGTTCTCCAAACACTCACTCTTCTGTAAAGAAAATTTGTCTCTGGAATTCCTGACCACAGACGGATTGTAAATATGTAACAGATGAACAAAATATATAGATTGTGTGTCTCAGCTGTGTCATCGGATGCCTAGGACTTCCCAGAGAAAATACCTAACTTTAAACCCTAGCTTTAAACTCACTCACTAGGGGATCCTAATCTAAGTGTTTCACCTAAGATGATGAAATACTGTGTGCCTCAGTTTACTCATCTATAAAATGGGGATAATAAGAGCACTTATCTTAGGGTTCCAGTAATGACTACACAGCTATTCTGTGTGAGACATGTGCCGGGCACAGAACAAGCATGCAATAACTATTGGCCAGGATTCACTCCCACAGCTTGGAATTTGGATTATTCTTCCTATGTAAGAGTGAAAAGAAAACACAAAAGGAANCAATGGGGCTAATGAGTCATTTACTTCCCTCAATAATGCTGGAAATGTTCTCCAAACACTCACTCTTCTGTAAAGAAAATTTGTCTCTGGAATTCCTGACCACAGACGGATTGTAAATATGTAACAGATGAACAAAATATATAGATTGTGTGTCTCAGCTGTCATCAGATGCCTAGGACTTCCCAGAGAAAATACCTAACTTTAAACCCTAGCTTTAAACTCACTCACTAGGGGATCCTAATCTAAGTGTTTCACCTAAGATGATGAAATACTGTGTGCCTCAGTTTACTCATCTATAAAATGGGGATAATAAGAGCACTTATCTTAGGGTTCCAGTAATGACTACACAGCTATTCTGTGTGAGACATGTGCCGGGCACAGAACAAGCATGCAATAACTATTGGCCAGGATTCACTCCCACAGCTTGGAATTTGGATTATTCTTCCTATGTAAGAGTGAAAAGAAAACACAAAAGGAAAAATGGTTTGGGAAGACAGCCTTCAATGACTGATATGGAGACTCGACTCCCCAGCTTCTAAGATGCTATGATAAGACAATTATGCAAAGACCCACCTGGATAATACGACACACCCTTTTAAAATTTTGCAAACTCTAAACTGCCAACAATTAAATAACCGTTGAAATTATATTGTACCATGGAAGAGCACATACGCCATGATATTATAGAAAAGAAACAGGATACGGAATTGAATATACAGAAGGATATCAATGTACATTCTTAATCATTTATATACAACTATATCAAAATGCTAATAGCAAGAGTAAAGGTCTGAGGTATACAGTTATGGCTGTTGAAAATTTTCCTCTTTTACCAGATGCTGTATTTGCACAGAAAAGAAAAAAAAAAAAACAATAAAATATGTTAAGTCCCAGATACCAGAATAACAACTTCATCGCTTCTAATTTGAATAGCAATTTACAATTTGCCAGACACATGATGTCATCTGCACCTCAAATAACCTCATGAAGCATGTTGAACATTTCTATCAGACCAGGCACCTGAAGGTGAGAAAGGTTGACTCCTTTCCATAATAATGTGCTAAATGCCCTCTTCTCGTGACGGCAATTCTGGACCAGACCGGATCCAGAATACTAGAAGCCACAGCTGTAGCTGCCTTGCCAATCACGGGGAACATTACTTTCCAGGTCTATGAAATGAGTGTAAATGCGGCTACTTTCCCAGACACATCTTGTCATAATAAGAAACGGTGACTGGCCTTTGAAGTAACCACTAGTTCATTCCTCTCTGAAGTCTCCATCTTGTTTACAGATGCTGTAATGAGCTCAGCGTGGTTCAGTCAGGCACATACCCCTTCTCCCATCATAAATTAGGGGATCTGTAAAGAATCTGTGTTAATAATGTTTCTTCTTTTCTTTTCTTTTTCCTCCCTTGCTTCCTTCCTCCCTTTCTCTTTCCTTCATTGCTCCTTTCCCTTTCCCCTCCTTCCCTCTCTCCCTTTCCCTCCCTCTCTCTGTCTCTCTCCCTCTTTCTTTCTAAATGTTGATTTTTTAGAGAGAGAGAGAGCATGAGTGGGGGAGAGGCGGGGGATGTGGGGTGGACACAGGAGCCAAACCAGGCTCTGCACTAACAGCAGGAACCAGACGCGGAGCTCGAACCCAGGAACTGTGAGATCACGACCTAAGCAGACATCGAACACCCAGCCTATCGAGCCACCGAGGTGCTCCCTTTCTTGCTTCTTCTTTCCTTTTCTTCTCTTTTCTTTTGTTTCTCTTTCCTTCCTTCCTTTCTTTCCTTCTCTTTTCTTTCTCCATCCTTCCTTCTTACCTTCTTTCTTTCATCATAATTCAGCAATTAAGGCTAATAGCTTTGAAGAGTGTGGGTCCCGGTACCGTACCTACAGCTCTGCTTCCTTGTGGGGTGGTCATGGTGCAACCAAACTGCCAGGGCCCTGTCTTTCCACGAGATTTCCAATCTGCTTCTCTTAGGCTATCCCTTCTGCCCTAGGAGATGAAAACATGAAACATTCCTTGCTATTCCTCCAAAACCACTCTACTAAATGAGAACTCCCTCCCCCACCTGCCCCCCCAAATCTGTTTTCTTCTTTAGTTAGATGTTTTGAAGCTGTGCTGGACGTAGACTTTAGTGGAAAACAAAGTTGTAGTCTGAACATTAGGGAAGCACAAAAGAACTACGTACATATATAAATGTGCTCCTATTTTTATTTTTTTATTTTTTTTTAATAGTTTATTGTCAAATTAGTTTCCACATAACACTCAGTGCTCATCCCCACAAGTGCCCTCCTCCATGCCCATCCCCCCTCCCCCCCACGTCCATCAGTCCTCAGTTTCTGTCAGCATTCAAGAGTCTCTCATGGTTTGCTTCTCTCCCTTTCCCCCACCATTTCCGCCCTTCTTCTCCTCCTTGTTCCTCCCTAGGTCCACCCTAGAGGAGAAAGCAGGAAACAGCCTCCTTGACCTCCACCGCAGCAACTTCTTACTTGACACATCCTCCAAAGCAAGGAAATCAAGAGCAAAAATGAACGATTGGGACCTCATCAAGATTAAAAGCTTCTGCACAGCCAAGGAAACAACCCAGAAAATTAATAGGCAACCAACGGAATGTGCTCCTATTTTTAAAGTGTTGGAAGAAAAAAAAACTATTCAGAAGAACATAATTAGGAAATATGACCAAATTGATGAACATTTAAAAAACCCACAACACCACCTTTGGATTCCAGCTTTTTATATTGTGATTTTTGATAATTTATGGTATAAAAAAAGCACAGCCAAATCTGCCAAGCCTGTAAGCACACTGTTCCTATTATTTTGGCAATAGATGACCTGGCTAGTTTCATGCTCAGCAACTAAGATGAATTTCTCTGTGTCTGGTTAAAATGCTTCTGATACTGTACATCATTTCACTGGCTATACTGTCTTGATCTCAGGTCATAAATAAGAGGCCATGTAAATCGATCCTAAACTCTTTAAACAAAACCACAGTAAAAAAGAACCGTTTGGTATTCAGTGAATATAAGCCTCTCTAAATAAATCTTAAACTCAGCTTTGAATGACTTCTATGTAAAAGCTGTATAATACAGTTTTTACAGGCCAAAAATCAATTCCTTAGATTTCTTTTTAATTTCTTTCTTTTTAATTCTACTCTTAAGCTTTTCCTTTTCCTGACTCTTGGCAGAACACAAACTTTCACAATTCTTTTACAAAGAAATCTCCAGTGTTTAATAAATCATTAACTCGATCAACAAAGAAAGCTTTAAAAAACACTCCTCGTGATGGGGCCTAACACACAAGAACCCAAATTAAATGTGTTCTCCATAATAATCTTATGGAATGCTTTTTTAAAAGATGCAGGAGGAAAAATCCATAATTCATTTCGCTAGTTTCAAAACAGGTTATTTCAAATCCTCTTCCTCAGATAATGAGTAATGGATGCCATGAAGTACTGGTCTTTCAAAACACACTACTAGTCTGGATGAACTAAAAACTTCAGGATGGTAAGAAAATAAGCTAAGACAAAGGGAAAAATAATAATAAAATCCAAAGACAGCAATAAAAGTATAGCTTTCACCTGACTTCATTTAATAATATAACATCACTTTAGGGTAGAATAGGCAAATACATCAGTCAGGTGAAAACTATGGAAATAATATCACATTAGGACACCCTAAAGCACCTCTCAGTGCACATGTTTGCACATGACATCATAATAATTTCATCCTCTTCATCACATGAGACACTTAGCATTAACTTCCGTCTATCAGAAGAAATTGAGGTACTATAGGAAGTGAACAATGATGAAAAACCAAGCACAAGGTGTTGTTGGGAAAGCGTAGCTTCCAGAAAGTAATTCTCGAAAAATGTTATTCTGAACTGTAATTAAAACGGAGAGAAAAGCTTCAAGAGATTGATTTTTTTAAAACACAACCTTCTTCCTGAACCCAAATGATAGACAGACTGAGTTCAAATTAAGCTACGTAACTCAGTTAACATACAACAGAAATAAGGGCAAGAAATGAAGAAGCCAAGAACGCACAACTATTCAAGGCTCTGTCTTTAGTGAAAACATGACCGAATTTGTTCAAATGCATTTTGGTTTTCACCCCAAGGCCCCAAGTTATTAGGCCGCGTGAAAGCCACAGACTTCTCACGAGGCAATATATTCAGTCACTAATAAGGTAGCAGGAAACAACTACCGTTTAGTACCTATCCCCCCTCCGGCTACTACTGGCACCACTGCTTTCCCTGTTCTCTTCCCCTGAAACACCTTTTCCTCTCCGTCCTTCAACTGTGACACCCCCCTTCCAAGAAATAGGTCCAGCCTCAAGTCCCTTGACCATCCACCTGTTCCCATGATGACCTTGAACTCACTCAGGCTGTGTCACAACTTCAATGGTATGTCAGCGCTGCTTTGGAATCATCATCTGGCTGTCTTCTTCTTTGATGTCTCCTCTCTATCACTCTCAGAGCAGTGGTAGTACTTAACTTGTGTATGTTCCACAGTGGCCTACAAGGCATACAGTCTAAAAGGACTTAATGCTAGAATCTGGTGTTACTCCTCTAAAATAAATGCTGAGCATTCTGTGCAGCGGCAGCACTGAATTCCTACTTGTGCCCTAACAAAAGACTGCAATTGGCTACTCAACAAAGAGTTCTCAATGACCGATTGTGTGTTTGGTAAAAGCAGAGTGAGTTTAGGTGCAACTTTAACTCAGGGCACCTCGGTGGCTCAGTGGTTTAAGTGTCTGACTTCAGCTCAGGTCATGATCGCATGGTCCATGAGTTTGAGCCCTGAATCGGGCTCTGTGCCGACAGCCTCTGTGTCTCCCTCTCTCTCTGCTCCTCCCCTGCTCACACTCTCTCTCTCAAAAATGAATAAATGTTAAAAAAAAAGTTTTTAGATGTAATTTTAACTCAAGAGGCTTGTGTTACTAAAAAAAATTAAATCTTCGGGTATCCAAGGCAGCTCAGAACTTTACAATTCCCATTTGTTGCATAGCGCCCTAAAAGGTGAAACAAAAGTCTTCTTTGGATCATCAACTCACTCAACTGGCTTCAGTCCCAGCTCTGACCCAGTAATACCACCTCCCATAGAAGCCAGTTTCTTTCTTAAAATGGATATAATTCTAGTTCCAAAATTGATCTCATGGGTTCTGAGAATTATGGGCAACAAAGCCCAGGAAAATGTTTTTGAAAAGATGGGAGTTCTACATAAATATGAAAGAGTAGTGACAGCACTAGTGTTAGCTGCTCTATGTCCTTAAAAGACGACCAAGAGGTGTGCACCTGGGTGGCCCAGCTGGCTGCACGTCCGATTCTCGATTTTGGCCCATGTCATGATCTCACAGTTCTCAAGATCAGACCCTGCATTGTCTGGCTCTGCACTGTCAGATTCTCATTCTCTCTCTCTCTCTCTCTCTTTCTCTCTCTCTTCCCTCTTCCCCCCTCACATGCACGCTCTTTCTTTCTCTCTGCCCCTCTCCTAGCTCATGCTCTCTTCCTAAAAATAAGTAAATAAACAGTTTTTTAAAAAAATGACCAAGAGGGTTCAAAAGTGATTTGAGTCACTTCCCGTTTTCAATGTTAATTCATATGAGATTGGGATAGATTTTCACCAAACAAAGCCACACGAACCTCAGCTTTTTCCATTAGGTTATTCTTACTTGGAAGGTTTCTTAGATGATTGGCTGACCTCATTTCCCTTGTCTTTGTTTTTTTACCACCTGTTATGTATCATTTTTCTCCATCTTTATAAAGATACCTAAGGGACGTAGTTCTGGTAGGAAGATAAAAGACAACCTGCTTGGCCCCAGGTTCACTTGAGCCAGTCCATACGGAAAATAAATTTTTATATAATTGCATATATGCATAATACATGCATATTTCTATTCTCTTTTGTAGCATCTTTAACATTTCAAAATTTTTTTACCAAAACTAACGTTAACATACCATCTTACACTGCCGCAGGATAGCCTTATTCTCTTTGGAACCCAGACCTCCCCTGAGACTAAACACTTAAAACTGCAAAAGTATGTATGTTAAGATCTATTCTTTCTTAATATATAAATCTAATGTAAGAGATCTAATAAATTGAAGAAACAATCTCATTTAAAATTTTTTCTTAATGTTTTACTTATATCTGAGAGAGAGAGATAGCATGAGCAGGGGAGGGTCAGAAAGAGAGGTCTGAGACACAGAATCCGAAACAGGGTCCAGGCTCTGAGCTAGCTGTCACCACAGAGCCCGACGCGGGGCTCGAACCCACGAACCGTGAGATCATGACCTGAGCCGAAGTCGGACGCTCAACCGACTGAGCCACCCAGGCGCCCCGAAACAATCTCATTTTAAATAAGTGAAATTAATGTTTGTATGCCACTTGATAAGAGCAAAGTGTTTGTAAACATATCATTTAATCCCCTAAGTTATCATCATCACAATTATTGCCATTTCACACGTAAGGAAACAAAGTCAACGATGTTAAGTAACATGTACAGAGGGTGAGTGACAAAATGGGGTAGAAACCCAAGAATGGCCAATTCCAGATCCTGAGTTCTTTCTACTTCATCATGTTACTTCATGTCAAACTATAAATTAATAACTACAGGAATAGCTAATCTCTACTGGGAAGTTTATACAGGTGCTACTGTGGGCCTAAGCACTTTAACTGCATTCTTTCATGGAAATTCACAAAAGTCTGAGAGGTAATAATTTTGCCACCCCAGTTTTACAGATGAGGAAGATGAAACTCAGAAGGACTAAAAGAATTTTCCTGGCTCCCAGGCAAGAGGGAGCAGAACAGAGACTCAAATCCCAGGCTGAATGACATAAGGTGCATGGACTGAACCACTAGATTCTACCGCCTTCTTTTTTTTTTTTTTTAAGTTTATTTATTTTGATAGAGAGAGAGAGAAAGAGCACGGATGTGAGCAGGGGAAGGGCGTGCAGAGCCTGATGACGGGATTGATCTCGAGAACCATGAGATCATGAGTCGGACGCTTAACTGACTCAGCCACTCAGGTGCCCCTCTACAGCTTTTTGGTCGTGGAGAGTATGTACAATTAATCGACATATAACATGGTAACTTGGATTGTATTGTAGAAACTGACAAATTGCAAATTGAAGCTTAAAAACTACTAGTGATTGTGTGTTGTCAGATAGGCATAACAAAGAAATGATCATCTAAATTAGTTCATGTATACCCAGTGCTCAATGTTTACAGATTAAAACCATCCGTATTACCGTACTTCTTTCACCAGCTTCCTCCCCACTTCTTCCAGAAAGAGTTGTCTCTCTTTGTTCTGATTTCTCCCCTCTCACTTCTTCTGAAACCCTCAACCTACGTCATGCTTCAGTCCTACCTTTCCATCCAAGCTGATCTCATCAAGACTGTCAGTGACCCCTCGTTTATTATATACAAACATCAGTTCTCAGGGTTCATCTTCCCCTACCATTGGCAGCTTATGTCCAGATGTCACTGCCTTCCTGGGTACTGCCTTCACCCAGCTTCCAGAACGCCTCACTCTGCTAGTCTCTCCTCCTCAGTCCTCTCTGTGGAGCTTTCTCTCTTCCTTAATCTGCTGTTCTGAGAGCACTGCAAAATTAAGGTTGTTACTTGGAACTCTTCTCTAGTGGCATGCATTTCCTTGGTGAGCTCATCCAGTTTCATGGCTTTAAATATGATCTCTCTGCTGATGTCTTCCTAATTTATACCATCAGCGCACGTCTCTCTCCTGAATTCCAGACTTGAATCAGCTGCCCATTCAGCATCTCTACTTGTATGACTAGCAGAGGTCTCAAATTTAGCACATTTAATGCTGAAATTCTATCTTCTTTGACAGCTCTACCCGCATCTAGAAAAATCAGTAACATGATCAATAAAATAGTTGCATGAATAAATAGATACAGTACAGTCAGATGAATAGGAGCCTCAAAAGCAGAATAACAGGGATATACTCTGTAACTAGAAGCTCTAACTTTTTTAAAAGGGTTTGATGTGAGTCAGTTACAAAAACATAGTAATTACCTTGCTACTGTCACACAGTCATGAAAGTCAAAGTTTCTAGATAGCTAGCTAATCACAAAAGTCATTATGTTGTTGTGTCATAATATGTACACGTTCAATAGAATTCCATTATTATCCATGCTCATTATACATGGATTCTGGAATATCTTGGATGAATAACATCCTCCAAGATACTACTAGTGTATCAAACACAGCCTATGAGAAACAAGATTTAAATTCCAATTCTGGCACAGTGAAGATCTCCCAACGTGTGAAGACACACCATTCACAAACACACCTACTTACCCATTCACACCGCACCAGGAAGTACCTTGCTCTAGCGAGGTAGCTTAGTTTAAAAGTTAATAAGAATTTGGTCAGCTTAAAATGCTTTAATTGTTTCTCACCTTGGGATTAGGGTGGCTGGAAAAATACATACTCCAATTCATTTTTACATATGCACATATTAAAATTCATTCAAAGATTAATGTACATACCACCTCCATTTAAATGATAGTTAAACAAGTTCAAGTAACAAATAACTTGATGAGAAAAGGAAGGGGAAAATAGGTCTGCTATTACTTACAGCTTCTACTTTTTTAAACAGCTTTATTAAGGTGTACTTTACACATTATAAAATTCAGCCATCTTAAGTGTACAATTCAATAATCGTTAGTCATAAAATTTACCCAATGTAAGTGTGCGATGAGTTTTAGTCAATATACATACAGTATGCAACCAGCACTACGATCCAGTTTTAGAACACTTTCATCAGCCCAGAAATATTTCTCACACCAGTCTGTAGTGATTCTCTGCTCACACCTCCAGCCCTAGAAACTGTTAATCTACTTTCTATCTTTATAGATTTTCCCCTTCTGGAAAAGATACTAATTTTAAGGGCCTCTTAAGGTCTAGATACCTAACTAAACATTTCACATATGTTATCTCACTTAGTCCTACAATAACCTACAATAAATAGGAGATGTTATTGTTTGTACAATACTATAAGTGATGAACTTGAGGTTCAGAGGGAGTAACTAATGTGTCCCATGAGGTGTTGGGAGCCATTCTGAGCCCACTAGTTGAGAAAACTCCTGGTGAGGTTAAAGCAAGTTTGCACGGTCTCTNAACAGTCTCAATTATTTGGGGCTACAAATAAACTGCTTGTATTTGAGGGCCAGAAAATGAATGCAATAATGATGAATTTACAGAGTGCTATCAACCAAAAGCAAGCAAGGTGGGGGAATGGTTCTCAGTAAGGGTTTAATTGCATCACCACCTGCCATAACCCAAATCAGCCCTCCAGGCCTGACAGCTAAGGACGATGGCTCTGGCTGACTCACACCTGGGTTATAGAAATGGAGCTTTTACTTGTCCTTAGCATGTATTTTAAAAATAAGGGCCTTGCTACTTCTGACCTCAAAGACTCACACACCACTGGCATCCTAACACAACACGTACTCGCGAAACAGACAGGCACGTGGACCATCTCAGACAGACCTGCACCTGAATCACTATGCCTAAAATAATGTATCAAATCATATTCAAAAATCTGTATAAGCCAAGTTAAGAAATTATTTCTATAAGAACTACAATAACTGTTGTACAGTTATTAATACAGGAAAAGGTTACAGTTCCTAGGTTATTTTTTTCATTGGGAAAGCCATTTGATTGTGGTACAAGTACATGCCCTATAATCTATAGCTGTTCCAGCTGGAATATTGGAAAATGTAGATCATACCCAATCCGGTATCAGTATCATACTACCATGCTGATTGACAAAGATGAACAGCTGGCCTCCTTTCATGATAGCCCAGTGCTAAATTTAAGAAAGAAGACAATACAGCCAATTTGATATCTTGCAGCAATAGATCCTCCTTTGTTGAATAAGTCATTGACATCAAGTGATTGATGAAATAGAGAGGAGAGCTTAGATGCTCTGAAATAACACACACGGTCAGTTCCCATAGCACCTATACCTAGGCGTGACTGTCGGGACAAGAAAGGTCAGGAAAATCCATTGGAATCCTTCAGGCTGAAAATCAAGATGGAGGCCTCACTCACACAAGTACGGATTCCCAGCCTGTCGCTGCCAAGAATGAAGTCACTCAGCAGCAGACTCACAGCTCCTTCTGCTTTGTGCAGCAAAGGCTGCTCCTTAGCAACCCATGTCGACAATTGGGTTTCCAAGGAAACCAGAAAGCTCAATTTATAAAACTATGAAACAAAGCAACTGTAAAGGCAATATTAGACACAGAAGGTAACTCTATTCTTATCATTGCTGCTGAATTCCTACTAGTGGAATGGCACAAATATTTTATTTTTAAATGTTTAAGGAAAAGACTGAATCTTTCACGTATACCACATTAACCTCATCCACCGCACCTTTCTGGAAAAGGGTGGCAAATACATTTTTAGAATTCAAATGAGGAATGGCATTAAAAAATTGCGCTTTGAAAAAAACAGATGGTTTTTGAAGGTAAAGAATATTTTTAGAATCATCTGCAAAATATAAATTCCTTCCAGATCATAAGCAGAATTCTATAGACTTCATTCCTGTATAGAACAAGTAGATATATATTGCCAGGTTTGTTTCCATTAGTTCTTATACTCTATTACTAAGGCTTTCTGAATACCACATTCTTCTCATGTAGGGAGTAATATATGGGAGCACAGAATGAGGGGAGATAGGAGTCAGGATGAAACCAATAAACATAGCTATTATTTATAAGCTACATCTGACTATTCTGGGAAATCAAGCATATGTCACATGCCACCACCACCTGCCTTATAACTTAGAGCTCCCAAAGAATTTGATAAAGGCAAATGAATGAACCATTTCTATGAAAAATTTCTCTCTATTGTCTGTCGCATAAGATAGAGCAGCATTTCTTTACTGCAGAGCTTTGGGTTATTTAACATATGAGCCTCCAATCCTCATCCATAAAATGTGGATGGGATTAATAAGAATTAAATGAGATCGTATGAATAACAGCCAAAGCTCAGCGTAGGTGCTTAATAAATGTCAGTGCTGTCTTACTGACCCCCTTTTAATATATCTTCTATTTCTTGCCCCATCACAGTTTTTTTAACCCATAAGACGACTTTCTTTTTCTCAACTAAATAGAATAATAGAAATTATTGCGTAGAAAAAGAAAATGTTTAACAGAGAAAAAATTATGTTTTGAAATGAATGCAAAGAAATGCTGACTGAGATAAGGTTACCAATTAGCAATGTAAATGATGTCAGATTTCTATTGTCTTTCTGGAATAGGTAGAACTTACACTAGTATTTATGGGCACATTCACAGGTGTTGCATACCTTTTATTTTCAACTTTATTTTTATCTTTACTTTCCAAGTCTTCCTTTGTGAAGGGAACCAGTGCCTGGAAACTACAGATGGCTCAATTCTCAAAAATAATCTGGGAATTAATGCAAGTAGTCATTTGCTGAATTCCTAAAAAGCTCTGATCACACTTGAGTTCTCCTTCCATCTCTGCTATTATGTGCCATTAGGATTATATAGTCCTGAGAATTCTCCCCCCCCCCCACATATTTTAACAAAAGACCTTTTCAAACCTCTCTCTCCCTGGGAGAATATAAAAAGACCTCAAGTCTTACATCAGTACTGAAATTACATTCATTCAAAGAATTAATGGCACGGTGCCATTCCAGATGCAAGGGAAGGTGAAAGACCTAGAATAGTATATGTTTAAATTTAGAAGGGACTTAGAGGCATCTGGTATGATTCTCCACCCCAGTGGGGAGATCCTCTGGTTCTGGCCCTGTTGACTGCTATTCTGTTTCCCCAGCTCCTGCAGGCGCACATTCCTAGCAACGGGAAATTCCTGATTCCAACAGCAGCTTCAACATTTAGAAGTTCGGATTGTACCTGCCACCCTATACTTCACCTGGCTAACATCTATCCATTAGTCCTGGCTCTGCCCTTTGAAGGGACATGCTCTAACTTGTCTCCGCCTTCTACTGATGCTCTCTCAGATGTCTGAAGATGGGCATCCTGTCCAAGGAAGAACGGGCCAACACCTAGATTATAGTTTCTTCTTTCATATCTGCCTAAGAAATTTTAAACAAATTATTTAACCCTTCTAATCTTATCTTTCTTGCCTACAAAACAGATAATCTTCCTATTGAGGACTGCAGAGGAAAGGGGGAAAGAGAAGGAAAGGAGAAAGAGGAAAAGTAGGCAGAGGAGTAGAGAGAGGGGCACCACTTACTAAACACTTAGTACTGGGACTTCTCCAACCAGCCAGTGAGGTGCTCACTGTATTCTGTCCCGTTTTACAAATGGATACAACTAGGAGCACCTGAGTGGCTCAATCAGTTAAGCATCCCACTTCAGCTCGGGTCATGATCTCTGGTTCGTGAGTTTGAGCCTTGCAATGGGCTCTGTGCTAGCTATGAGCCTAGAGCCTGCTTCAGACTCTGTGTGTCCCTCTCTCTCTGCCCATCATGCTCTTCTCATGCTCTCTCTCACGCGCTCTCTCTCTCTCACTCTCTCTCTCATTCTCGCAAAAATAAGTAAACACTAAAAAATTAAAACCAAACGGATACACCTAGATTTGCCTAGGGTCACACTGCTATTAACTCTGAACCACTATACTTTATGTCCTTTCTGTACCTCATGTTCTTTGTTCCCCAAATTGTAACAGATTGAGTACACATAATTATTCTCCAGACCAAAGAATCCCAGTTCACCAGCTATGTAACTCGGATTCAAGAATTTTCGGCAATCTGCTTGTCCCCCCCACCCCGGATGCACACTTGGCTCACCCACATCCCCTGGAAATGGATCACTGAGACATCTCCATAACGGTTTACTAACAGGGTCTTAAGTCCCAACCATTGCTAGCACCGGAGAAAGCAGAGATGAAGACACAGTTCATGTCCTCAAACATCTAAAAACCTATTAGCACAGAAGACATGTGAATAGGAAGAAATAATACTTCAAAAACTGCTACATTAAAGCCATGAAGAAGGTGTAATGAAAGAAAGTGGAAGGGGCGTCAGATGCAGTCAGCACTGCACACACAGACTCATCACTTAGAACAATGCAATGAGACAGCCAACCCCCTAGAGCTACACGCTTTGCCTCATGTGTCGCCCTGGGTTTGCCTTCATAAGTCAATTATACATGGTTGGCCCATTCTGGTTAACAAAATCCATGACATTTCCCCATAAATTAATGTCAAGCTATTGCCCTAACCAATACTTATATAACTGATACTGGGGACATAAATGGAGAGCTTGCAATATCAAAAACATTAACATGATTTTGTGTGGCCCCATCATTTTCGTGTGTCATAATCATCTGGTTCTCTCACTAACCCATACATTAGTAACGTACTTACTATGGACTGAATATTTGTGCTTCCCCCAAACCTGTATGTTGAAGCCTTAATTCCCAACGTGGGCACCATTTGGAGGTGGTGCCTTTGGGAGATAATTAGATTCAGAGAAGGTCACGAGGCTAGAGACCCATGACATGGTATGAAGGGAAAGAGACCCAGGAGCTTCCTCTCTGCCACACAGTGAGAAGATGGGCATCTACAAGACAAGAAGAGGGCTTTCACCAGACACCAAATCTGCCGGCTCTTTGGTCTTGGACTTTCCAAACTCTAAAACTAAAACTGGGAGAAACAAATGTTTGTTGTTCAAGCCACCTAGTTTATGGCATTTCGTTATAATTGTTCCAGTTGACTAAGACAATAAGCTTCCCAATCATGTTTTCTTTAGGACAGAGACCAAAGCGTGTTAAAAGCATGTGAACGATGATCACAGGATGGATGCTCACTGTATGCAACTGAAACCCGTCCAAGTGGAAAATGACGTGATTTGCACTAGTTGGTACGGGTTCCTCAGCCGGGCATATCCTCCCGCTCATCTTCATCCCAGCCATGAGAAAACCAGGACAAATCACATTACTATTAAAAGTGATCTGTAAGTTGAATCTACGGACAATTTTTCAGGGTGTTTGAAGAGACAAGCTGTCTGTAAATGAAGCCTCTGAGGCTGGAGTAAGTGGACGGTAAAAGCAAAGTGCTGACGGAAATACAAAGTCAGATCAGTTTTTGGTAGAGTTCCCAAATGGCCTTATTTTGTGTAGACCTAAAATATTGTGATATCAAACATTAATAAGGTTGTTAATTTATGCAGACAAGAAAAATCAGGCTTGAATTTTGTGACTCTGCCTTTTTACTAGGTCTTCGAGAATGCGGCCCTCTATAAATTGTGACTCACGGCACTTAGGGAAGGCTGTGTGGAGAAGCTGACCCTGGTGGGCATGAAGGACACTGGTTCTGAGAAAAAGGGCACTTCTGTCAGTGAGGTAAGGTAAACAAAAGTTTTAAAAAAATAGGACCCAGCGTCCAAACACATGCCATTAATGGGTGTGTGTGTCTTGCTGGAGCAGAGGAGCCCAGGTGTCCTATGGCTGCCGCTGAGGCCACACAGGGTGATTGTGGAAATATCTCCACTATTACCCCGCAGGCTTACAACAGGTCCCTGATGTAGAAAAGGACTATGTGCAAACTAGAGGCTGATGTGGCAGCTCAAGACTAAGATCACTGATCATGATAATGGAAATGAAAAGACTCTTGTGCATGAGGACCTAGAAAGGCTTAGGAATTGACAGACAGGATAAATAGAGAAAAGGAGACATTAAGACAATCCCAAGTTTTGGGGCACCTGGGTGGCTCAGTCGGTTGAATGTCAACTTCGGCTCAGGTCCAGCTTCGGCTCAGGTCATGATCTTGTGGTTCATGGGTTCGGGCCCCTGTATCAGGCTCTGTGTTGACAGCTCAGAACCTGGAGCCTGCTTCATATTCTGTGTCTCCCTCTCTCTCTGCTCCTCCCCGCTCATGTTCTGTCTTTCTCACTCTCAAAAATAAATAAACACTTAAAAAAATTTCAAAAAGACAACCCCAAGTTTTGAGGACTGAATACTCAGTACCAATAAGACCAATAGGAATATTCTACTTCCTAAAGCGGGGAAAAGGAACTGCCATAATTTTAAACACATTATTTCAAGCATTGAAAAAAGGCTCTGAATCTCCTCACTCTCTCTCTCTCTTTCTCAAAAATAAACATTTAAAAAGACCACCATCAAAGATTATTTTAAAAAATAAAAAGATAATATGAAAAAGAAACTCACATTTATTTACTAGTATAACAATTTGTGCACTAATAACGAAGAAGCAAGGATCTGTTTGCTTTATGATAGCCTAGTGTAATCAATACGACTGCCTCACAGTAGCCTATACAGTGATGAATTAATTGTTATAAAATTTTTATGGAATACACTATTGCAGTCAAATTCCTAATACAGTTTTGGAAACACTGTTACATTTTTTTAAACCACTTACCTGTGAAGATAGGCCTATACCCAGTTTCTCCAGTTAGGAGAGAAGCATACTGTATGGCCATGCTGCAAAA
Organism: Crocuta crocuta; assembly: GCF_008692635.1. Taxonomy (NCBI): domain Eukaryota; kingdom Metazoa; phylum Chordata; class Mammalia; order Carnivora; family Hyaenidae; genus Crocuta; species Crocuta crocuta. The sequence goes on from NW_027527955.1 coordinate 4,447,689, forward strand.
TTTTGCAACAGTAAGAAAACCAACACATTATTAACTTTATATTAAATATCACTCACTTTATACCTATGTCATGATAGGCTGTCCCCTTCCATACAAGTGTTGCACACAGTGTTCTACAAGATGAATACTTAGGCGATGAGGAGGAGGAGGATATAAAAATGTCTTATATGTTTTTGCCCGACAGGAGGTTGAAGGGGGGGCAGAGGAGACACAGTTACTCATTGTAAGTTCATGGAAACACATCTTAATTTTGGTCTGACTTTTTCACTTCTACATTTCTCTGAGAATGTTTCTACTTGGTACCAATCCTTCTTCCCTGTTTGCTTTAGTTTCAGTGCCCATGTCTTAGAAGGGCCCACATCATAACAGAAGTCAAAAGCGGTCTTGGGTGATTGGGCCCTTCCGCCAGATTGTCTATTGTCAACGTGCTGTCTGTCCTTGCTTCTTCCATGTCCTCTTCCTGATTGTCTGGCACTGGTTCCAAAGCACTCATCTCCATCGGGTGGCCTTCTCTTCATTCCCCTGGTGTGATGTCTATTAGCATCTGAATTTCTTCAAGATCCATATCTTGAAACCCTTCATCCCCCCACACACACACACACAACCTTCTCTGCTATCCACAATCTCTTTCATAATTTCCTTGACTGGCCCTTCCATAAATCCTGCGGAGTCATGCACAACATCTGGGCACAGTTTTCTCCAGCAGGAATTGATTGCTTTAGGCTTAAGAGCTTTCATGGCTTTTTCTGGAACAACGACAGCATCTCCAGTGGTGTAATCCTCCCAGACCTTCATGATGTTCTTTCTTTCGGGATTCCCTTCCACAGCGTTGACAATCTTTTCCATACAGCACAGTGTGTTATGAGCCTTAAAGGTCCTTACGAACCCCTGAATTAGGGGTCGAGTTAGAGACACTGCATTTGGGGGCAAATAGACCACTTTGACAACACCTTTAGTGTTGAACTCATGGCATTCTGGGTGGCCAGGGGCACTGTCCAATAAAAAAAGAACTGTTAAGAGGCAGTACCTTACTGGCAGGGTACTTCCCAACTTCAGGGACAAAGCATCGATGGAACCAATCCAGAAAAAGAGTTCGTGTTGTCCAGGCCATTTTCTTGTACAACCAACTGGCAGCTGGTGTTTATCTTTCTTCCTCCACGGCTCAGCTTTATAGACAAGGGCAGTGCTGATCATACACCTGACTGCATTTGCACACAACAGTAGAGCCCGCCTTAAATCCTGGTGATCCCTTCTCTTCTTTACTAATACATATCATTTGTGGCAATTTTTTCCAGAATAGGGTGCTTTCGTTTTCATTAAAAACTTATTCAGGCAGATAGCCTTTCTCCTCAGCGATTTTCTCCACGGTGCCTGGGAACTCTCCGGCTGCCTCTCGGTCTCGGACAGAAGCCGCTTCTCCTGTCATCTTGACATTTGTTAAGCCAAATTTCGTTCTAAAATTACCCGACCGTCCTTTGATGGCTCTACATTCTTCAGCCTTACACCTTCACCTTCCTTTTGCTTTCGGTTGTCATGTAATGACTTTCCCTTTTTTTAAAACTTTTTAAGTCTGCCTTTCGTTAGTAATCCCGCACCCACATAAAACCTGCACAGCGTAAGAAGGTATTTCACAAAAAGTACAAGGTTTTAGCACCAGCTGGCATAGCGGCAGTGAGGCCTTCACAAATTTCCTTTCCTTTTCTTACAGTGGGTAGAGATTATGAACACTGGCAAACATCCTATAAGGCACAGGGCAGCGCCTACAACAGAGACTTACTGGGCCCCAAATGTCAATAGTGCAGAGTTAAGAAACCTACTTTAAATTTTTTTTTAATTTTAATGTTTTATTTACTTCTGAGAGAGAGAAGGACAGCATGAGCAAGGGAAGTTCAGAGAGAGAGGGAGACAGGCTCCAGGCTCTGAGCTAGCTGTCAGCACAGAGCCAGACGCGGGGCTTGAACCCACGAACCGTGAGATCGTGACCTGAGCCGAAGTCAGATGCTTACCCGACTGAGCCACCCAGGCGCCCCAAAACCTACTTTAAATTTTCAGAGTTTTGACAGAAGCTTTGTACCACTCATAACACAAAATAAGTGTTTCAGTGGATATAAAAATTTAATGTAACCTTAACTGAATGGTTGAAATGAAAGCAACCTTTAAGAGAAAAAATATAGAATTAAATAATTATTAACATAATGAAACTAAAACTCCATTTGACTCCAGTGTATTTTCCTTCAAATTATTCCTTTTCCCTAACACTTCATTAAGACAGTCTAATAACATAAAGCTTTACAAAAATAATTTGAATTTTGAAGATCCAATCTCATTACTTAGTGTTTTATTAAATAACTCTTTGGCCAGGTCATAAAAGGATCAAACGAAGCAGAAAAAGAAATTCAAAGTCACATATGAGGAAAAAGAAGTACGCTGAAATCTACGTAAGAGGACCCCCAAGAGTTCAAAAGTATCAAGGCTAATGGGTGGCTTTGAAATGCAAATTCGCATAGTTCCAATTTAAAAGTCATCTTCAGAAAATATGGCCAATTTAAAAGTCATATGCAGAAATGGCATTCTTGGCAAGTTTCATTGTTGTAGAAGCCTAACCTATGTCTAGATGGGAAGCACTGAGAGCCACCATCTTTACTTCCACTCGCTCCACACAAGCACACGAAGGTCTTACAATTTACAAAGGATGGCATTAAGCCATTGTCTGACTATGATCTCACTTCTTCAAGGGAAAATAATACTCATTCAACTTCAGTCAAAAGACTGTAGAGATTAAGCAAAGAGATGGACTTACACAGGCATTCCTCAGAGAAAACTTTGTTTTCCTTTAACATTCCATTTGCTCCAGTCATCTGGAGTAAGGAACAAGGATGCTATCAGACCAAAATGATTTGAAGAGAACTGGTAGCATCCCAGCAGCAGGCACTGGATAAGCATTAGCTAATGCGGGTGGAGAGGCTGGCAATCTGCCCTCTCTAGATAATCTTATCTCCAGCATTGCAATTTGAGCAATTACTTAGACATGTCATTTGTCATTTAAATTCTCTAAAAAGTGCACACAGACAAGCCATTTCCCCCAGACTTACAGCATGCAGAAGGCCTGATGGTGTTATCAAATGCCTCCTCTCTGAGACCATCAACGGGACAGTTACAGTTCTTGGTTAGACCACTCGGGGAGAGCAGTTTTCAAACCTCACTGCAATGGGAGCTGGCAAAGGCACTACAGTAACTTTAAGATATTTTCATATAAAAAGAGTCAAATCCATGTACTTGGGTTAGACAAACAGAGAGGCATTCACTATCTAGGAGATGGTAATGAAAACGTAAATGGGAGAGCCTGGGTGGTTCAGTCGGTTAAGCGTCCGACTTCATTCAGCTCAGGTCATAATCTCATGGTCACTGAGTTCAAGTCCCGCATCTGGCTCTGTGCTAACAGCTCAGAGACTGGAGCCTGTGTCTCCCTCTCTCTCTCTGCCCCTCCCCTGCTCACATTCTGTCTCTATCTGAAAATAAACATTAAAAAAATTTTTTTAAGAAAATTGAAATGGCTTGTAATAAAATGTCTATTGCCTATGCTGCCAATTAATGACTGTGCAATAATCAAAACATAGGTGCAATAAACTTTACAAATTTGAAACATGGAAGATTGAACATGGAGTAGATGCTAAGAAATGTGGATTGTAGTATTCACATCCTAGCCAGTCTGCAGTGTCTGCACATAACAAGTAGATGACCCATGAAACCCCTCTAGAAACAGTATTTCCCCCTGTTTTTTCTTAACCTTTTTCTTTGATTCAACTAATATTTATGAAGGACCCAAAATGTGCCATCCACTGTGATATTTAGTGTCTGGGCTTCTTATCCCTTCCTTTGATCTTCTTAAGAGGGGATGGGAAACTTGTTTCTTTAAGATGCTCTGTGCAATCTAGTAAGCATAGAATTAGGGAGATAATATTTGGTGTCTCCAAATCCAGGTATATTTCCTACTGGATTTCTCTAAATTTCTTTGTTGTTATTTTTGTAATTAATTAGAACGTGCTAGAAAAGCACAAAGATAGACCAAATTGAGACTCTCCGCTCTCAAACAACTGTTTATCAAAAGGAAAACTAAATGTATTTGTCTCTTGGCATTGAAAACAGATTAAGGCAAACAGACACTTCAGATCGGACTATCAGAACGGAAAAGTCAAATAATTCCCAAGGCTTTCAAAACCATACGCAGAAATGTTGGTAACATTTCCAATTTTTCCCCGGCAGAATGAAAAGCGTGAGGAAAAAGACTACATGCAAGAATCACCAGACAGTAGCCAGGAGCACCTCCATCCGTCTCCTTTATTCCCAGACAGTACATGCTTCTTGGATTTAAAAACGGGACTCCTAAGGACAACAGCTGCGTGTATGGTTTTTCAAACAGTTGATATACATCACTGGGCACGCAGGAATCAAATCCTGCAGAAATCTTTGCAAAATTCTTATGCATAGTCTGCTGAAAGAAACGGTTAGAAAGAAGAGGCAAGAAAGCAACTTGAGGTTTGGGGAGTCTTCCTAGAAGAATCCCGAAGCTGAGTGTATGGAGGTGGGAGGAACTTCTCAAGGCTGGGGATAAAAGCCCAGGTCCGGAAATAGTTACTCTATTTCAAGATTTGCCCCGCAGAACTGTACTTCACAAGAAGTTAATTACACTTGTGAAAGCTACAATCATTCTGTGATTATCTATGTTCCCACTAAATCCCCAGGAGAGCAAGGGATCAGTGTGTCACATTAAGAAAAGTGTAAACCAAACGAGGTAAAAAAAAAACTGATGTGAGGCAACAAACCCATGCAAAACAGTCTTCACTACTATTGGTTATACCGCAGCTAGTTAGTTTTTTTAGAACTACTCCTAGGATGTATTTACATGTATCACTTTCTTGTCAAAAGTTAACTCAAATTATCATTCCATTCTCAAAAAAGCCATGTGATTCTATAAATCAAGATAAGACCTGAAACCAAAACTACCCTACAGATATATACCACCTGTCAAGGAAAATAAAGGTCTTATTATCACCTTATTGCCAAAGATAAATGATTAATAACTAATGCTTTAAGTATCCACTCTTAGATAAACTGAGATACTACAAATATGCCTGGGGACCCCCAAAACAATATTTTTATCAATATTTAAAAATAATGGGTCCTCCCCCAAAATTATATATATACTGATATTCTTTTTCCCTGGGAAAAGTCTGAAATAAAAGCTTACATGCTCTGAAAGTTGTTGTTGGATACTTTTACCTTTTATCTTTATATTTAAAATATATTTATACTGTGAAAAATCAGATGATGCAAAGCAAATAAACCCTTTATAGACTTGAGTCTCATTTTCTTTCGCAGCAGTAACATCTCATTAATTTTTTGTGGTGTTTTCTAACACTTGTTCCCTATTTATATATTTCCTGGGTCTTATCATTTATTATTATTATTAAAGAAAATGTACTGTACATATTCTGCAAACTGCTTTAGTAAAGGTTACTAGTAGTAAATAAAGGTTAGACACCAGCTCTTGCCCCCAAAGAGGTAAAATTCCATCTATAATTATTTGTAAAGCCTCAACCATAAAATTTCCATGACTGCTCACGTTTGCCACTACTTGCCCTCACCTTGTCCGTCAGAAACCAAGCCCCCGAATTAGTGCGCACTGTGCTTTGTAGCTGAGGGAACAACTAGCAAGATCTTCAACGTTATCAAGTTAAATTGCCATTGGGATGAGCCAACACAGCCACAGTCTGTCATTAAGCACAGTACACTTGCTGCTAAAGCTTGAGCAGGCAAACCAAAAGTGAGACAGGCACGGGGCCGTCTCAAGAGCTTTTGGTACCTAGTCCTGAATCTGTCCCCTCATTCTTTCTCTGGATGCCTCTGTTCTTGGTGTTTTAGCAACGCTGATTAGACAGGAACCCAAAATAGAATATTTCATTGGCACATTGTTTATTTTCAATTAGTTCCCCAGTAATAACATACTTTTGTGAAGAAATACAGAAAAATCTCTACACAAACCACATCTGTGGCGCTCAGCACAAGAGCAGACACCTTCGGGGGCGCCTGGGTGGCTTAGTCGGTTAAGCGTCCGACTTTCGCTCAGGTCATGATCTCGCGGTTCGTGGGCTCGAGCCCCGNAGTGAAGATTACTATTATCACTAGGTATAAAACATTAGGTACAAAATGCTCATCCTTCCCCAGCTACAACTAGATGCTCTTCCTGTGTGTTTTTCATTTCCCATTCAACTCACCAGCCAGGGTCCCTGTTCATCCATCTGACATCACTGTTTGCCAGTTATTAGCATTATTTCATTAGTTCCTTCAAGAAACCAAGTCAGTGTCAGGAGCTGTTTCTGTGACTTAAAACACTCTTACACTAGCCCTCTGGGGTTCGCCTGTGCACAACCAGGATTCCCTGGATCCCAGAAACTTCAGGTGTTGGGACAAAACACAGGGGAAGAGACTTGTCTGCATAATAGGATCAGACGAGTCTGCATAATAGGATCTCAATACTTCTGGGGCACGTGGGTGGCTCAGTCAGTTAAGCGTCTGACTTCAGCTCAGGTCTTGATCTCGCTATCAGTGAGTTCGATGGAGACCTGCATCAGGCTCTCTGCTCACAGCTCAGAGCCTGAAGCCTGCTTTGGATTCTTGGTCTCCCTTTCTCTCTGTCTCTTTCCCTCCCAACCTCTCTCTCAAAAATGAATAAATGTTAAAAAAAAAAAAAAAAGAAGAAGAAGAAGAAGAAGATCTCAATGCTTCACACTTCAGCTGGAAATAAGCTGCTTTCTGGACAGCTTTTAAAACACCCTAAGTGATAGAGACTGTTTGCGTATCTACCCAAATGGGATGCAAAGTTGGCAACAAACAGGGCATTGATTTTCCAGCATAGGTGTCGCCACAAAGGAAATAAATAAGCTCCTGCAGAGGGACCTGCGATGTCTTCGCCCACGTCACAATTAAAAGTGTTAATTGACAGGGGGCGCCTGGGTGGCTCAGGTCTGTGCACCCTACTTTGGCTCAGGTCATGAGCTCGGGGCTCGGGAGTTGGGGCCCCTATCGGGCTCGCTGACAGTGCAGAGCCCACTTGGGATCCTCTGGCCCCCTCTCTGTGCCCCTTCCCTTCTTCCGTTCTCCCAAAACTAAGTTCATATTTAAAAAAGTGTTATTAGATGACGGTGTTAGGTTAATAATCTGGTAATCAATTTCTGAGCATCTCCTAGGGCAAGTACTGATGGGCACAGAAACATGAAAAGACCCATCCTCTGACTGTAAGAAATTCCCAGCCTAATGACAGATGCGGCCATGTAACGGTGTGACCGCAAGGCACGGCCGCGTGGACCGCTGGCACCCAGGAGATGCTGCATGGCTGTCAATGCGTGTGTCCCACTGAGAAGCCTCCGGGAGGCTGGCACCTGCCGCCCTCTCATGCTCACTCTCTTCCAACATGAGAAGGCCCTGGCAGGGAGCAGGCGGGCTGAAGTGGCTACTTAACAGGAGCACACGCCTGTCTGGCGGTGACACACCCCTCTCCCCGGGCTCCAGGGCTGATGACAAAGCTCGCCAGGGAAACCAGGAGAGAGCAGTGAAGGTGCTCAGAGACCAGAGAGCAAGAGACCCGAACCTGCAGTCTTTTGTGTTTAGAGAAAACGTTTGGGTGGCCCCTGGATAGCGCCACGACGCCCATGCAGACGGGATGCTTGGGCGGAGTCGGAAGGACAATTTTTCTTTTAATTGTGATGCAGGAAACCGGTAACACTACAGGTGTTTCTCCAGAATTAAAGACTCACATTCACCTTCGGGGACGGATCACGGAGGTGTGGCGGAAAGCACTGTAAGGGCCTGTGGTGGTGCAAAGGTACAGCCAATGTTCTTGAAGGGGGTTCGAGACTGGAAGGGGCGAGCAGCCGCACGCGGTAACTGAAGGCCCGCGGGGGCCCAGGTTGGGAGGCAGCATTTGCTTGTAGGGAAATTTCCTCCTCACTGGCGGCGAGGGTGTGCGGGCAGGGCCTGCATCCCAGGAGGAAGAGCAGGCAGACATAGGGCCCTGGCTCTGGGCAGGTGAGTGCGTGCTCCCACGGTGCNCAAAGAAGGAGGCTGAGATGGGGAGGGGAAGCCACCCAGGGGCACCTGGAGGTTCTGGGGGAGCAGAATATTAACACTAGCACTGGGAAAAGATCTGTAGCTCCTGACAAACCCAAATACTTTATTCTGTTGCTAATGAGCCCCATGACACCCGCATTTCCCTTTATGTCCTAGCTCACAATGACTGGAGAACACGAACTATTCTTAGCCCGGCTTTCTAGTGTAACCATTTCCTCGGCACATTATAGTCCTTCTCACCTCTCACCTCTAATTCCCATGTTCATATGGATGTAAAATTTTCACGAATACTTTTTTAAAAAAATAGAGAAAATACCAATAACCGATAAAAGAAATAAAATTTTAGCCTGTATTTTTGCAAAACATTCTCAATCTCCTTACCATCGTTGGTGCTATTTATATACACAAGTTTGAAATTAAAAAGTCTGAAATCAATTTAAATGACTTCCATGGGGCACCTGGGGTGGCTCGGTCAGTTAAGCATCCGATTTCAGCTCAGGTCATGATTTCGCGGTCCATGGGTTCGAGCCCCGGGTCCGGCTCTGTGCTGACAGCTCAGAGCCTGGAGCCTGTTTCAGATTCCATGTCTCCCTCTCTCTCTGCCCCTCCCTTGCTTGCGCTCTGACTCTCTCTTTCTCAAAAATAAACATTAAAAAAATTAAATGACTTTTATAAGAATCATTAATATGAATGAGAGCTCATTTTATAGATTTTTTCTAATAACATCTTCAATAGGCCTGCTTTCTGGCCCACTCCAAATTACTCCTCCTCTTCATAACCTCCTCTTCATAATCTCATATAGTTATGCATAAATATGTAAGCTCCTCCCTTGCTTGACTGGAAACACCCACATTATAAATAGTTGGGTTACCCCGGATAAACAGGCTCAGTGGCCCAGGACCCACTGGCTTAGTAGCCCTGGATAGAAACACAGGCCTTTCTCCAGTGTGCTTTGTGCAGTTGACATAACTCTAACTACTATTGGAAACAGAATCTTGTTCCAAGTCGGTCTGAATATGTTTCTTCCCTGGGCAACACTCTCCAATTATTCTACTCGCTCATGACCTTCTCCACAGGACCGTCTTCCAACAGGAGCGCCAGCCTGCCCATTTGTGAAATGTTCCTTTCTACTTGAAGTTTCCCATCACCCGCTTCTTTGCACCTCCATTCTCTGGCAGAGGCACTTTCTTTTTCCTTTTCTTTCCCCTTTTTTTTTTTCTTTTTTTCCCCCCTTTCCTCTGTACAAAGAAACGTACAACTGGCAGTTCTGCTCACTTAGTTTCTCTAACTTCCTTTTTGTTTCTGAGGCACTGACTCTTGCCACACACACCAGTAACACCTAAGCCGACTGGATTTTCTTCTCCCCAACAGTTAAAATATGAAGCAAGACAAAATCATGTTTCCTCTGGTACAAGAGAGATTCCAACAACAGCTATTGGGAAAGGCTGATAACACTTTGATCTCCACTTATCAGCACGAGAGAACCAGAGCTTTTTACTCTGCTGGTGACTAATCATTACTGCAGTCAAACTGGAGCAGATTAACAAATTTTGGTAATCCAGACTGTGTCTTTTCAATTACCATAGCCCCCAAATGCGCCCCGCTGCTTTGTGGGAAAGAGCATCATATTGACAACCTATTGCTATTAAAAAGCTGTGATGCACTTTGGCTTGATAAACTGTCAGATGCCCCACAATGTATTCTCAGGAGTCCTGACTTCAGAATGGGCTGAAATAAGGGTTGTAGGTTTCCTGATGTGGGAAGGAAAGGCATTCGGTATTTACTGGTCTGGTGAAAGACAGAGACAAAATGGAAAATACTTATCTTTGGGTCTGGATAGTCAAGGCTTTCTCGATAAAAATTCTCACAGCTGGTTGGACACCGGGGTGGCTTGGTCGGTCAAGCGTCCAACTTCAGGTCAGGTCATGATCTCACAGTTCATGGGTTCAAGCCCCACACTGGGGCTTTGTGCTGAGAGCACAGAGCTTGCTTCAGATTCTCTGTTCCTCTCTCTCTCTGCCCCTCCCCCGTTCATGCACGCACACGTGCACACTCCCTCACTCAAAAACAAATAAACATTAAAAAAAATTCTCACGGTTGCAGTTGCTGGACTTACTGCCTGACAGGGCTGCCCACTGTCTAATTACAGAGATGTCTCCTCTACATTTGGCCATAAAAATGGACAAGACCAACCCAACCGTCAGAGTAACATTTTCTGTTTGCTTCTCTGTATGTTTATAAAGTGAATCTAGAAAATTTCTTTCAGTCACATCTCCCAGGTACATATGTGTGTACTATATAAATTGAGGCAGATAAAGACAACAGCCACCTCTCCTAGTGTGAAATGTTCCATATGATGAAGCACTCAACGTAGACGCCAAGAAAGTTGCAATGTCTTATTCACCTGGATCCCCCTTCCCATTCTCTCCACCACCTACCCATGCCTTCCCCGCTGCTATCATGTTCCGCCTACTTTTTCTTACTTCACTATCTTCCTACTTCCTATATTCTTGATACAAACCCTCCCCAAATCCAATACACCCATCATCATTCTAGGCCAACCCCTTGCTTTGCTACCCCAGGCTTTTCCCACACGCAGTTCCCTGTGCCCAGATGTCCTCTATCTGTGCTACTTGTCAATATTCTGAAGACTTTATTTTGTTTAATTACTTGGCAGCATGTGATACCCAGTGACTATACACAACCCCAAGCCTGCTTCATTTTTCCCACCGGAGGCCAAGAGTATGTAGGAGTTCTGGCTCTTAAATTATTTTCTGTGTTATACTGAATGTATTACAAACCCATCTCAAGCTCGGTTTCCTCATCTATAAAAGAGAAAAAATAGAACTTACCTCATCAGGTTAGTGTGAGATTCAATTTAATAATGGCTAAGAAGCATTTAACACAGACCCTAGCGCACAGCAAACTGCTGAACATGAGTGAGCGGTTCTTACGCATATTCTAGTAAGTGCCTTTTATAATACCATCGCTCTGCACTTTCCAGCCTGAAGCAGAGCCTTCACTCACCGGAGGTGCCTTTTCTTTGCTTTTCATTTTCTTCACTTCTCCCTCTCCTTGTCCACATCTAATCAGACCTGAAATTCTATAAATTCGACCTTCTAAACATCCCATGAGGAGTGTCTGGGTGGTTCAGTCTTAAACGTCTGACTTCGGCTCAGGTCCTCAGGTCATGATCTCATGGTTCATGGGTTTGAGTCCCGTGTCGGACCCTGTGTTGACAGCTCAGAGCCTGGAGCCTGTTTCAGACTCTGTGTCTCCCTCTCTCTGACCCTCCCCACTCATGCTGTCTCTCTCTCTCTCTCTCTCTCTCTCTCTCTGTCTGTCTCTCTCTCAGAAAGAAATTTAAAACAACAACAACAACAACAAAATCATTAAACATCCCATGAATATTGGTCCGGAGTCTGGGCCACACAAAATAGGCATGAACTGAGTGAAAGAGACCTTGAAAATAAGACAAGTCAAGGAAAAAAGTGGCTGTAGATGGGACGGTATTGCTGAACGTCCCTCATAATTAGACCTTATAGACTGTAAGGGACAGAAACTATTAACACAATGGGTCATGAGAGGTTCTTGAAATTCTTAACGTCTATATCAAACCTTAAACGTGTAATTGGCTTACATTACTGTTACTTGAAAACAGTGGAGCCAAGAGTGCCCACACAGCTGACTGTTAAAGTGTGCCTGATATGGAAAAGACTGGAAAGCTGGAATCACAAAGTAGGTATATTTTTCATTTGGACTGACAGAAGTCAGCGCCGCTGGGTGGCTCACTCGGTCAAGCCTCCCCGTCTTGGTTGGGGCTCAGGTCACGATCTCATGGTTCATGGGTTCAAACCCCATGTCAGGCTCCAGGCTGATGGCGCAGAGCCTGTGTGATTCTCTCTCTCCCTCTCTCTGCTCCTCTGCTGTGTTCTCCTTCTCTCTCTCTCTCTTTCTCGCTCCAAATAAATAAATATGTAAACTTTAAGAAAAACAAAAGACGACAGAGGTCACCATGTGTGTAAAACCAATACCTCATTCACTAATACTGGGTCCTGGGATCTCGGAAAGAATATCTTGCTGTAAGAATCTTACAGCTGAGGGTTCCCATACTGGCTACCAGCCACCTTGTTAACTTTCCATATATTGTAGTATGACTTCCATCTCTTAAATGAAAACAAGACTGTATGACTGAAGTACCATATATCGAATGTAAATGCCCTTAATGAAGAAACATTTACCAAACATCTGATAAATTCACAGTACCACATTAGAGACACTGAGGTCTAAGATATCCCCAGGGTATCAATCACTAGGTCCCCGACATTCAATCACCCTTCTATAAAGAATTACCATGTACCAACCCATTTTCCCCCAAGAACCTCTTTCAAGAACGATTCAACCTCTTGAACACCCTAAAGATGTTTTTAAATAATTTTGACATTTTTGAATGATGGTATTTTTAAATACAGTGTTTTAATGTAAATAAGAAATGACACTAGAATTTGGATAATATTTATGAAATATGAAGACAAAGTTTGTTCTTTCCAACCTGTGCTACATGTTTCCAAGTAATTTTAATTTATAAGGCAAATACATAATTGACCACAAAAAAAGTGACCATGTGTTGTTTGGTGTTAGAGTTAGCGCTATATTAAAATGTGGACAAATTAAAATATATGTTACAAAAAAACAAAAACCTGCGTTTATGACCTGATTTACATTTTGTACCAGAAAATATCATCCTGTTTAATAATTGTCAAAGTCAACAGTTTTAATCTCTGCAAATAAAAACTAAATTGGATAAAATTATCATTACATTTGCTTCTGAATGTTACTTTCTCAAATACTAGAAACACCTCAGCATACTATATAAAAAGTACATTATCATCGCTTTATATTCTGATCCTTACTAACTTCTAATACTTAAACCAACAGTTCATTATGAATATAAACTTAACAATATATGGGTTGGAACAAAGCCAGTTCAAAGCTATACGATGGTCAAAAACATGCGATTCACTCATAGTGTTTCACTGAATCATATAAGTCAACTCAGAAACCGGTCATGAGGACTCCCCCGATCTCCACTAACTGCTAAGCAAGGCTATCTGACACGCACTCGGTGGCTCTAAAATTGATTCCTTTTTAAGGATAAAGTTTTTAAGCAGCAAATATGTCTGCATTTTTTTAAGACATTAAAACAAACGTCTTTACTGGAACACATTCATGAGCTCCCTAAGGGCTTTCAGAACCATCAGCTGGGAAGCACTTAACCATTTTAAAAATGTGTTGTCCAGGACAAAATGAAGAGCCCTGATGAACATCTGTTGTAAAAAAAAAAAAAAAAAGAGGGGGGAGCAATTTAAAACCAGAAATATGATTTCTTAGAAGTGGAAGAATTAGATGAGGAGAAAAATGAGATGATCTCACACAAAGTAAAGGCTCAAAGGAGAGGGAAATATTTAGTGTGAAAGAAAAAGGAGAAGAAAAAAGCAGAGATGGTAGGAAGAAGAAGACTACGTTGTGTCTTCCTTTTGTACAGAAGCACGAGACTTTTTGTTTTGATAAAGAAGCAAGTGAAAGGGGCGCCTGGATGACTCAGTAGGTTAATCACTCAACTCTTGATTTCAGCCCAGGTCATGATCTCACAGTTCACGAGATTGAGCCCTGCGTCCGGTTCTTTATGCTAAGCGTGCGCAGCCTGTTTGGGATTCCCTCTCTCTGCCCCTCTACCACTCATGCTGCGCTCGCTCTCTCTCTTGCTCTCTCTCTCTCTCCCTCCCCCCCCAAAACAAATAAAAACTTTAAAAAACAAGCAAGTGAAAGAAAGCAACCCAATGCCCAACTGAACTGAATAATCCCTCTATGAATAGGAAATGTTTTGTCAAGAGCCAGAAACTTCCATGAGTAATCAAAGGCACAAAAGAATACAAGTGGCACAATTTACCCTTTCATCTCCCTTTCTGGGCTCGATCTCCTGATTGCATCCAGAAAATCATTACTAAATGCAAGGTAATTAAAAGTGATCTAAAACAAGATCTGATATATGTGACTGGATCAGTAAATATCAAGGACGTAAACTCCCCCCAAAAGGATACATAAATAAAAGACTGAACACTGATAAGGGCATAATAGAAAAATTAAGTGCCTCCTCCCCTGTGAAGTGCAGCTCTACTGGGCTGGTGTTCCAGGCCACCGTATTCACAAGAGTCTCAAAGGGGAATGTGATCTCCCGAATTTAAGAGCTACTGTCGCAGATGAGAGAAGAAAATCTCAGTTAAGATACATGGGTTTGATTTGCTTTAAATCACTGGGATTAGTGCTTTTTTCCATTTTGTTATTGTTGTCCTTGGTTGTTTAGCTTTAGCGAAAGGGAATTATAATAAAGACCACCCAGCTTGGCATGTAAGAGAATTAGCCAATAAAGGGGGGCCTTAAAAACTGTAAACCAGTTATAAAGGGTTTTCCTTTTTTTAATGTTAACTTATTTTTTGAGAGAAAGAGAGAGAGCACACATATGCGCCGGCACACGCGGGCATGAGTGGAGAAGCAGAGAGAAAGGGGACAGAGGATCCTAAGTGGGCTCTGCGCTGACAGCAGCCAGCCCACAGCAAGGCTCGAACTCACCAACCATGAGAGCCAAAGTCAGACGCTCAACCGACTGAACCACCCAGGTGCCCCTGTGAAGGGTTTTCTACACAAGATTATTTCCAACGTAGCTACTCACCACCATATACCCTTGGTTCTGTGGATGGGAAGATCACCAAGGAAAAGGTAAAATGTGAGCAAACGCAACATCTCATCAACCTCAAAACTGTGCCTAGAAAGGAGCCCAAGGCCTCTGGATCTTGGCCAGGCACCAGCTTCTCTTCCCTGCCCTGGGAGATGCCCCCCAGGGAGACTAAGTCTTGTTTTGGGTTTAGAGATGGCCTTGAACAGCAAGAAAAAGAATCCATGATGTAAATATATGTATGTAAATATTAGAGAGAGTATACACATCTCTCTAGACTCCGAAGCCAGCAGCACCTAACACTGAATTACAAAGGCATTCAACGATGGTTCAATGAACAAAATCCCCACGGGTACAACTTTACTACAGGGCAGGATATTGGAATTCACAGTGAAGTCTCTTGCCTTAAGAGAGAACCAAGTAATAGAAAAGTCCTCAAAGATCTTGAATAGTACAGTGATTAAAGGACAAGAGAGAAAACCGCCATGAAGAGGGGAAGAGAGGGATCACAAAATAATTGGATCTCACCCAAGAAACAGACAAAGCACATGGAAAACATATTTTTAACTATGAAAAGCAAAAAGATATACTGCGTGAAATATGTTAATATAATTTGAAACCTGATCAGCCTATAAATGGTATTTTGGACTGCAGCAAAGTATTGCCAAATGGAGCACACAGAAGGCAGCGGGGCAGAGCAGGCCCCGAAGGAGCACAGGGGGGCTCTGGGGGGCAGCAAGTATTACTCCACCCTGCCATGAACACTCAGTGTTTTTCCTCTTAGTTGCCTAAGTTTGGAATTAATTCATAAATGCCATATGTGCAAAGAGTACGAAGATAATAAGTGATTCACTGGGCTAAAACAGGCTGCGTAATCTTCTCTGCTGTAAGTTTCTTATAAAACCTCAGTGAAACCCGGCGCTATTCACACTGAGCTGCAGAGGATGGAGATCACAGGAAAAAGTTAAAGAATGATGTACTTAGTAAATCCATAATTATACACATGACTTTAAAGGTTAGAAAGAGTCTTTCTATAAATGCATATTGAAAGTGAGGTCAATACTTAAAAGCTGAGGCAATCTGGGGAGCCTGGGTGGCTCAGTCGGTTAAGCATCTGAGACTTGATCTCAGCTCAGGTCATGATCTCACGGTTTGTGGGATCGAGCCCCACATCAGGTTCCGTGCTGACAGTGTGGAGCCTGCTTGAGATTCTCTCTCTCCCTCTCTCATAAAATAAATAAAAATAGAATATTTATGGGGAAAAAAGGCAATTTAAAAGCAGATCAGTGGTTGCTGGGCTGGAGGTGGGAGTGATCAATGACGGCAAGTGGGCATATGAAGAATCTCTTGTGGTGAAGGCGTCCTAACACTGGATTGTGGTAATGGCCGCACTGCTCTCTAAGTTTATTAAAAATCATTGAAAAGTTCACTTACAACAAGTAAACATTATAGTATACAAGTTACACCTTAATGAACCTATAAATATTTTTTCAAGTTGACATGTATACAAATTCAGCAATATTCCCATTCTATAAAAGAGTTGTACTTCTTGGTGATGAACATTAAGAATGTTCTTTTTCCATTGCAGGGAATAGGAATCTTTATGACAACCTTAAAAAAAACAGTCTTAGATGTTTTTAAGAATTACTGGAAATGGAATAATTTCATAACTATCAATGAAAGTAGGAAGACAAACTGAGAAGGAACTGAAGCAAGACATTTCAGAAGCGTTCTCAACATTTACAACTCTTTTGGCAACCCACTCAAGCTTTAATATTGACAGATTACTAACATTTGATAACTTCAGAAGGGAAGTATTTTTAAACCCTAATGGGTAAAGTAGATTAAACAGAATGAATCATGAGCATTCTTACCAAAAAAAAAAAAAAAAAAGGATGCACGTGAATTTTATATACTCAAAACATTTTTAAAACACCCCATGAAGCCAGGTGTGGCACAGTGGTTAAGATTGTAGGTCAGCCTAGGGGCACCTGGATGGCTCAGTGGGGTAAGCATTTGACTTCAGCTCAGGTCATGATTGCGTGGTTTGTGAGTTCAAGCCCCGCGTTGGGCTCTGTGCTGACAGTTCAGAGCCTGAAGCCTCCTTCAGAGTCTGTCTCCCCCTCCCTCTGCCCCTCCCATGCTCATGCTCTGTCTGTCTCTCTCTCTCAGTAATAAATAAAAATGTTAAAAATTTTTTTAAAAAAGAGTGTAGGTCAGCCTAGATCACATACTAACCACACAGGTAGGCTAGCTACTTCCCCCACACACACCCATTCCTGCATCTATAAAATGGACAATGGTATCTATTACACAATTTTGTTGAAACGGGAAAAGGGAAATACTTCGTGAGGGCCTGGAATAAAGTAAGCCTTCAAGAAACGCTAGCTGTTGTTCTGTTCTTATTGATGTTTTTATCCCTGGGTTGGGTTTCATATACAGATGATTTTATTCTCTTTCCTACAAAACCTCAAAATCTCACACCCAGGGACATCTCCACTCCTGGACCTTACTGGAAAGGCAATTACTCAGCATTGCTCATGCCCACTGTTTCCAGCTGTTTTAACAGAAAATATCTTCCAACTTTCGATTCATTATACAATGTGATATTGCCCACCTGCTGGCACTTCTGGTGCTACATCTCAGAATTAGTCTGACACACTTTCTTCAGCTGGTGTGAAGCCAAATTACAAGGCAAACAGGACAAAAGAAAAGTCAGGAGAACAGAATCCACTTACAGTGGGGTCATTTACTGTAAGGCCCTTCCAAATGAGAAAAGCATCAGAGATAGAAATATACAATACGTTAAATACACAGAGTAGGGGCACCTGGGTGGCTCAGTTGGTTAAGCGTCTGACTCTTGATTTTGGCTTGGGTCATGATCTCACAATTTGGAGGATTGAGCCCCATGTCAGGCTCTGCCCAGATAGCATGGAACCTGCTTGGGATTCTCTCTCTCTTTCTCTGTCCTTCTCTCTCTCTCTCTCTCAAAATAAAATAAACTTTTTTTAAAGAGGAATTTTTGTTATAGAAGAAAATAATGATATTACTAAAAAAAAAAAAACCAAAATGGGTTAACATGTCCATGCTATTCCTTTCATAGCACACCAACACCAGAAAAGTCTTGAGAAATATGTAATTTTATTTTTCCCAGAGCCATAGTGTCAACCAATTACAAAAATGAACCTTCTATTGGTTCTCTGTATAGACACTCCATTTATTTCTAGAGATTCCCCTGCCCAATTTGGAGCCATAACCCCAGAGATAGAGTTGACCTTCCCACTCAAAGAAGTCCCTGTTGATGGGGTCACCGGGCATTGTGTGGCTATTTGCAAAGCCGTATCTGCCTAAGTGGTATATAATCATTGCCAGCCAACAGCTGAATTGAGTAGAGCTCATTTCTTCAGTCTTTTAACCTCCTATGCTGCATTATAAGAAAAACACTCCAATTCCGATTGCTTGGTGATTACTGCACACCAGTTTACCCCGTCCATTGTTCCCAGAAGCTGAGTCTGTGGCCATTAAATCCTTAGGCATGCTACCTAGAAATTATCTCCAAAAGTTATCCTCCATTCCCTGCACATATTAAGAATTTCTCCATGTTCTTCTGGACATCTTCCATGTTGAGATTTTTCCCATGCATAGGGATTCTGCCTGACAACAGTTGGAGATCTAAAACGAACTCTCAGGAAGAGTTTTAATGACTTCCAATCATCCCCATGGAAGCAATTCAGAAAAACCACGAGGAAAATACTAAATCTGTGCCGCCTATTGAGGGAGCATCCAGACAAGTTCTAACAGCATGCGTATGGACCCTGTGGCAGCCATGCGCATCAATCTCTCATCAGGGTCAGCATTTCCACAGTAATTACTCAGCCTTCTCTGAATCTCTTAACTCTCAATTATTTTTCATATAGGAAGTTACCCATCCTTCACACACAGGCAGCCCACTGAGGCTAGACTGTAGTGGGCACACATTTCGTACTAAGGGGCTGGCTGCTTTCCAGAACATTGTGGATGGTGAGCATATCTTGCTATTTGATGTTAACACCGATGCTCAGGGTATGCAAATAAAACTGCTAAATAAGCGAAAATTAATGTTAAATTTCATCTACCGAGTAACTGCCCAGATTTACCATCCTTAGTTCTTTGGATTAATGTTCTATTTATTTGTACTGCTTAGTTGCCTGAGCAGTGCTTCTTCATCTTTAATGCGAGTATGGATCACAAGGGGATCTTGTTAAAATGCAGACTGTGATTCAGTAGGTTTGGGGTGGGGCCTGAGAGTCTGCATTGCTACAAGCTCTCTGGTGGCATTACTGTCACCAGACCACTGTTGATAGCAATGCTTTTAAGGATGTAGGTGAAGCATTTACCTGACCACGGAGAAGGGCTTTTTATAATTTGTTTCTGTTGTATAACGAGTTATCAGTTCCTGTACTATTACTTTGAAAGTGCACACCAGTTCCCATACTATTATTCTGAAAATACATTAAATGTCTACCTTTTTAAAAAAAAAATAATGCTTGCCTTGAGTTATTTTCTTCCTAAGAGAGTTTCTAAAAATAAAATGCTGATTTTATCTTACTACCTGCCAAGGTGAGTTTAGTTTATGGTCTTCCAAGGAGAGAAAAAGAAAGAGCAGAGCAATCTCTCCTAGGGGCACTCCCAGCCCTGAAGTCCTGTGATTGTACATATAAGAATCTGAGCCACAAATTAAAATCAAGAATCATATGGGGAATTTAGGAAACAAAGCAAACGAGCAAAGGAGAAAAAAAAAAAGCAGGGAGGCAAACCAAGAAACCAACTCTTCACTCTAGAACAAACTAACGGTTATCAGAGGGGGGATGGGGGGATTGGGTAAAATAGGTGACGGGGATTAAGGAGTATACGTGTTGGGATGAGCACCACCTATTGTATGGTGTTGAATCACTGTAATGTACACCTGAAACTAATATTACACTCTATGTTAACTAACTGGAATTTAAATTAAAACTAAAAAAAGAAAGAAAGAAACGTCATTTAATAAATATAAGAATATAATAAGGAGACCCAAGAATATAGAAGTCAATAAAGCATTGTCTTCTTTCTCTAGGATGCGTCTGTCTTACTCAAGTGCACAAATGGCTATGACACAAAGCAGAAATGATGTGGTACAGAAAGAAAATGACCTGGGGTTTTTCCTCCAGGAAAGAGTCATAAAGGATCGCGGTGACCGTGCTCCAACTGACCTACTAAACCTAAGTTATCTGGTATTTATAGAAGAATACTAGGCTTCTTTCATCAGCGAGGCTTTGGAAAATGTCTACAGTTTTTTTCCAAGAGGCTTCTAGACAGTGCGGGTGAATTCTGAGATACTCTTAACCTCAAGTAACGGGCTGCATTAAGCAAAATCTCCAGAGTCGGTACTGCACGTTTGCTTTCCAGCCTGACTTGAGAACATTACTACTCTCAGCATGAGTCACAACACGAATAGGAGTCTGCAGATGAGCCACTGAGGAGCAAACCCTACTAGACAACTTGTGCAATAGAGCAACAAAGTTAGAGAGGAAGTGGCTTGATAATTTCAAGGCATTTCCTACACGAATGTACAGGAGGTCATGTGAAATGACAAGCAAGAGACCAAATCACATACAGAATAGTGTCTGAATTTTTTAAAAAAAAAAGAAAAGGAGGGGCGCCTGGGTGGCTTAGTCGGTTAAGCGTCCGACTTTCCGACTTTCGCTTAGGTCATGATCTCGCGGTTCGTGGGTTCGAGCCCCGCGTCGGGCTCTGTGCTGACTGCCAGCTCAGAGCCTGGAGCCTGTTTCAGTCTGTGACTCCCTCTCTCTCTGACCCTCCCCTGCTCACGCTGTCTCTCTCTCTCTCTCCTAGAAATAAATAAAACATTAAAAAAAAAAATTAAAAAAAAAAAAAGAAAAGGAAATAAGGCCAATATATTAATGAGTACCATCTTCTCAATAAGACTGTGAGCCATTTTATCTTCATATTTTCTCGTTTACTTCAAAATTCTTTACAATGATCTATATTAGTCCGGTAATGGAAAAAGCCAATTAAAAGATAAATCTCCCATCTGTCCCTTTGTTTCTATGGCATGTTGTTTACAACATAGTTCAGAATTAAAATTGGATATTTTAAGTTCCATTTAATTTCTGAAACTGCCTTCTTTCACATAATTTAGTTTCAAGGATTTAAACTAAGCAGAAAAATCTGCTGTTACATATTGTTCTCGACCAACGCAAACACCCTTGAACACTGAATGTTTGTATCTCTGCAATAACTGGGCCAGATGCTTTTCGTGTGAGCCTCTTTTTGGCCTGTCACCAATTTTTAAATCCATAGGACATATTGATTAGCTCTTTTGATTCACTGGATGGCTGAAGCACTGTCAGGAAGATTTAGAGAAATTCTCCAGACTCAGACAATGAAAATTTTCTAACAGAATTATCTATTGTTTTCCCACAGGATAAAAGTTCTTTCAATAGAGGAAATGCTCTAAAATTGGCAGATGATTTTTGTTTTTCATTATCCTAGCGTCTTTAATGCAGCAGGAGCCTGAGCTAGAAAACAGCCCCGTGAGGAGCACCTTACAATCTGTGGTTCTGCTGCAGAGAGCACCACCATTGCTGACAGCTACACACAGCCACAGCCTGGGGTGACCACTGAGTTCCTAAATGGCCATGACCTGTACTTGACAGAACACTGGAAGCGATCCGCTAATTCCAAATGTGTGGCACATGACAAACTGGTCAGTCGTCCCGTCGGTTAGCCATTCAGTCATTTATTGAACAAGCAGTTACCAGGTCAGGCCCTTGAGATTCAGAAGCCAAGAAGACACCTTCCCTAGCCTTATCCTATAAATTCTAAAGGGGAGGACAAGGCATGACAAATGTCAACAGGCCAGCACAATCAAGAATCGTAGGGCCATCTACAATGGACAGGAACAGAGCCCTCTCCCAAAGACAGAAACTGTCGGTTCCACATGGGTTAGGTCAAGAAATGTTTCATAGATGAGGCCACCTTTGAAATGAATCTTGACAAATGAAGAGGTTCCTGCTTTGCAGAGATGTGGTGATGATTCAGTGAGATAAGCAAATATATAGCAACTACCCCAGGACACCAGGCATGCAGATGTTTAAGCACTAACAGTAATAATAATAAGGGTAATATTACTATATTGATATGATGGCTCACTGATAAGATACCCTTAAGGAATAACTGGTACAACTGGCGAAGCAGGTGAAGAAAATGATATCTAGGTTACATCCACAACTGACTGACAAAAATGGAATGACAAAAACAGGCATCAGTAGTTTTATAGTACAGGTAATGGAAGCAATGCAAGATGGCCAACCCCACACTGACAAAATCATGCAACTATAAATGTCTTGTACTTTTAAGAAAGTCTGGAGGGCGCCTGAGTGGCTCAGTCAGGCTGGGCATCTGACTTTGGCTCAGGTCGTGATCTCACGGTTAGTGGGTTCGAAGCCCACATCGGGCTCTGTGCTGACAGCTCAGAGCCTGGAGCCTGCCTCCCTCTCTCACTGCCCCTTTCTGGCTTGTGCTCTGTCTCTCTCTCAAAAATAAATAAAAATAGGGGCGCCTGGGTGGCTTAGTCGGTTGAGCGTCCGACTTTCGCTTAGNAAATAAATAAATAAATAAAAATATTTTTTAAAAAAAGTCTGGAATTAGAAAGCAGAAGGAAGAAGGACTATTGATAGAGGACCTACCGTAAGTCAAGCCAGGGCCTTTATATACATATTTTCTGAATTAATTATCTGACCAATATTATGAGGTATGCACTATTATTGCCATTTTAAAGAGGAAACTGAGGGGCGCCTGGGTGGCTCAGACATTTAAGCTTCCAACTCTTGATCTCGGCTCATGTCATGATCTCACAGTTCCTGAGTTCAAGCCCCACATCGGGCGCTACTCTGTCAGCATAAAGCCTGCTTAGGATTCTGTCTCTCCTTTCTGTCTGCCCCTATTCCTCAAAATAAATAAATAATCTTTAAAGAATTTTTTAAGGAGGAAACTGAGATTCAGAGAATTCAGTTGACTTGCAAAAGGCCACACAGCCAATGGTGATAAAGTCAGAATCTGATAAGTATCTTAAATTCTATGCTGTTCTCATTAATATTATGAAGAAAAGCCACATTTACAAAGATAATTTTAAACAGTTCCCTCAACACATTTAAAGTATGATTTTTCAAAAATAATTCACCTTCAGCTCTTTAGGTATAATAAATACTGATAATTGAGTACCTACTACAGTGCTGAGTTTTGTCATGTGGATTGTTTCATTTAATCCTAGAGACAACTAATAAGGTAGGTATTGTTATTATTCCCATTGTGCAGATAAGAAAACTGAGTATCAGAGACTTAACTCTCCCCAGTGGAAGAATAGATTCCAGGGGTAGAGGACAGACAACGAGGTATCTGAAACTAGTCTGTAAAAACAAGTATTCTTCCTCCATATGACATTACTTCACATACCTATGCTTACATTACAGAATAACTAAGCAAGTTTCCTCACTGTAAGTAAATTCAATATACCTAATTTTTTTTTAACCCCAACGATCAGTAAAGTGGGGAACTAAGTTAATTTTCCAGGCCTGCACAAGAAACTAGATCCAGTGAGATTTCTCAGACTGAGATCTGAGTGCAGGCCCCGCTGACTCTAAAGTCCGGGTTCTTTGTATCTCTCCAACCATGCTCCCTGAGGGCACAGGAGACTCGCAGGCCAAAGCAGGGCTCTCTGCCCTTGCAAAGCAGAAGTCACCTCTAGGAGATGATCCCAAGTCCATTGTCTTGTGCAAGTGCCCAAAGCACCTTGAGCACACCAGAGAGGAGGGCCAGGGAACACATCTTCAGTTCTAGAGTGGGCCACAGGGGAACTTAGAATTCATTTACAGCAAATTAGTATTCAATTCCCAGAAAACTGACTTTTGCTAAGACTTATGTAAGCCTGAAAATATACATCACAGTACCCATAATTAATTACATTATCAGATTTGCTCAACCGGGACAAAAGGACTTAACTCTTCTCTATTTGGGGGAATTAATATCTATGTAAGGACAGATGTAGCTTATAAATCCTGAATATCAACAAAAGGTATATAAGCTAAAATAGCACATTCCATCCTGGACACCTTAATTCTCTAAGTGAAGTACCATAACAGCTCTTAAGCTCCTTTTTCTTTGAAAATGGCTAAGACTCTCCATCATTTCAGAGCTCAGCAAATCATGAAGATGATTTAACATGTGCTCTGATCTTTTGCAGGAAATTTTAATTTGACATTTTAAAGGGTAAGCTAAATTATTTTTATCAACTGTGTTTTTATCACAATTGCAAACAAAACTAAAAGGTGTTACATTCACTTTCACAACATAGATAACATACTAAATCATATAGTAAAAAAAAATCTGTCTACCAAGAATGAAGGCTTTAAATATGCTTGAAGAAGTTAATTAAAGCAGTCACAGAAGTTTTATTTTAAAAAAGGGGGATCCACTATTACCAACAGCTACATAAAATATAATTTTCTAGTCCAGTCAACTCCTATCACATCCTAAACTCTTTCTTTTCCATTTGAAAATCTCTAATTTTCACATTTTCTATACTCATTGATTGCTACAGCCAATGTCAGATGTGGTAGCAATGTGTACCACTTTTTTAACCTGTAAGGGTCAAGTCTGGACCATTTCATTGTTACTTCAGATTAGAATTAGATGTGAAAAACCAAAAGGAAAAAAATCAAAGGCCGTCTCATGACATCTGATTGGTAGATTCCCACTGATCGTATTACCATTTCCAGAATTCCAGTAAGCTCATATACTAATTACCTAAGATAAATGGCTGCAATGATTATGACTCATTGACAAACATTTTTTGAGCTTTGTGTTTATAATAAACAAGGGGACTTGATGATCAAAAGACACAGAGAAGGGCATTTGGGTGGCTCAATCAGTTGAGCGTCCGACTCTTGGTTTCAGCTCAGGTCATCATCCCAGGGTTGTGGGATCAAGCCCCGAGTTGGGCTCCACTCTGAGCATGGAGCCTGTTTAAGATCCACTCTTTCCCCCTCTGCTCCTCTCCTCTGACCACATTCTCTCTCTATAAAATAAAAAACAAAATAATAAAGGAAGCTCTTTTGGGGAAAAAAAAAAAAAGATAGAAGACAACGTAGAAACTGATTAACTATTGACAGCTACTGGGATTTCCTTTGCCGCAGCACTATAGTCAGAATGTTTGTGTCCTCAAATTCATACACTGAGATCTAACTCCTAACAGGACGGTGTTAGGAGGTGGGGCCTTTGGAAGGTGATTTGGACATGTGGGCAAACTTCTCAAGCATGGGATTAGTACCCTTATAAAAGAGGCCCATGTCGGGGCGCCTGGGTGGCTTAGTCGGTTAAGCGTCTGACTTTCACTTACGTCATGATCTCGCAGTTCATGGGTTCGAGCCCCGCGTCGGGCTCTGTGCTGACTGCCAGCTCAGAGCCTGGAGCCTGTTTCAGAGTCTGTAACTCCCTCTCTCTCTGACCCTCCCCTGCTCACGCTGTCTCTCTCTCTCTCCTAGAAATAAATAAAACATTAAAAAAAAAAAAAGGCCCATGAGCTTCTTAGCCCCTTCTACCATGTTGAGGACACTGTAAAAGGCACTGTTTATAAACCAGGACCTGGACTCCCACCAGACCAAGTCTGCTCACATCTTGATATTGGACTCCAGCGTCTAGAACTGTAAGAAATCAATTTATGTTGTATAGAAGCCATGCAATCCATACAGTACGGTTGTTACAGCCTCCCAAACAGGCTGAGACAGCAGTTATGAGGTCTGTTCTCACAGTTTGCCAGTCTAAATCCATTTATGAGTACCTTCCCTTTAACTCAATAATTTCTAGTGTTTTCTGTATAAGGAAGGCAATAAGTTGTTTGCTCACTCTAGCATGCTAGCAGTGGTGGATTTCACAAAGTGCATGACCTATGTGAAATGCCAGTAAGATAAAAATGTAACATCCTTGACTGAGTTTCTCCTCTGCTTCTAAAGTATGGTGCTATTTTGTATAGATCTTCAATATCAAGAAGGAGATACCCATGGGGATGTGCATGAATATGCTTTCTACTTAAAGAGCAATCGAGTTTATCATTGCTATATTTCAGTGGGGAAGGGGAGGTCGTTGGGAAGTGCTTTATCTGTGATTTTTTTATAGTATAAATTGCCTGCTTAGGCACTAGCCGTTCTAAGATTTGCTGTTGTTTATATTTCTAAGCAAGGATTCGGTAATCACAGATTTGGAAGATTTAACAGCTCAAGACAGCCAGATTAGCTGTTCCAAAAAAAGGAGTCAGGAGATACACAAGTGTATCTTTTTTAGCAAATCTTGTACCTTTTGGGTTTACTTTAATTACTTAAAACAAAATAGTCACACTCCAAATGACCTCTGGGAAGAGCTGCTTGGCAGGGTGAGTGAATAACCCACTGAAAAATCCCAACATCCAGAGCCTGGCCTGGGGCAAGAGGAATAGATCCTCACACCCTGCAAAAGCTCCCTTTGGATATGGAGAGAAGGGAATGTGATTATAACTTTTAGCTACAAAATGTCCTCCTTCCTCCCTTGGGGGCCCTTAATCAAGGCCCAGATAAATAACGCATCACTGAAATTAAGACAAGGCAACCATTTCCTTGACTTCCCAGCCTCGCTGGCAAAAGGGTCTGATGACACAGTGAGCAGAGGCCTCCTAAAGGGTGAGGGGAGGAACAGCACAGCACCGGCAAGCTCCGAAAGGTGTGCAGCAGCCCCTTACTGAAGCTTCAATGCCCTGAATACAGAATGGGGTTGAAATGGTTGGAAAGGGTTTGCTCACAAACAGGCTGCTAATGAGCCTCAACAGTCATCTGGGGAAACTGTGAGCTTCCTGCAAAATGTTTTTATATGGTGCCGCATTTCCAATATGTTGATTTCCTTATCTCGGCCTAAAAACCTGAAGAAAAAAAAAAACACTGTCTAATGAACTCTTGGTTGGGGCTGAAAGTACACCCAAAGGCAAGACAGCAAGGAGGCCAAGTGATGAGAGGAGCAGGTGAGAATGGCATGTGGTCCATGCCCTCCAGTGCCCATCGCTGAGTGACATGTGTAAACAGCAGGCAAGGGTTCTCACTGTTCATTTGCCCCCGTTCTGTTCTCAAAAAACCCGGAATCACCAGTTTCCATCCCATGAATACATCCGCAAGCTGCCCGAGGCCATGTGAGAAGCCATGCCTCTTTACAGTCTGCTTGCTCTCCACTATCTTACTCAGAGCACTCACGCTATTGATTTTTTAAACAATTATATTTCTTCAATACAAAAAAAGTGAACTTTAGGGGCGCCTGGGTGGCTTAGTCGGTGAAGCGTCCGACTTTCGCTTAGGTCATGATCTCGCGGTTCGTGGGTTCGAGCCCCGCGTCGGGCTCTGTGCTGACTGCCAGCTCAGAGCCTGGAGCCTGTTTCAGAGTCTGTCACTCCCTCTCTCTCTGACCCTCCCCTGCTCACGCTGTCTCTCTCTCTCTCCTAGAAATAAATAAAACATAAAAAAAAAATTTTAAAAAGTGAACTTTAAGGCTTAATTGGTCATTGGGTTTCACATATCATTTTTGGAGTGGATACGAGGGCTGTTACTCTAGTAAAGCAAACAAACAAAAAAAGAGGTGAGGCCGAGAGCTGAAGGTTGAGGTCCTCGGTGCAGGGAGAGCCGTGGTGGCGTGGGGCTCCGCGCGATCATGGCCGAGCATCGTACCACAGGAAGGCTTGGAGAAAACTGGTTCATTCCCAGAGCCTTATCAAGCCCTGGTCTCTGCCACGGCTGTCAAAGCATTCTATTCTAACAACCCCTCATGGGGGGAGATTTCCCTTTGGAGCAGAAACGATTCTAAAGACTCCTGGGGTCCGTGAGGAAGCATCTTTGTTCCTACTGGGAACCCAAGCAAAAAGTCTTTATAGTCTTTCCACTCTATCTTCCAATTCCTCTGCAGCTTTTCACCGCTCTTGCTACGAAGAGAACATGCCACAACAGAGGCAATGCCACAATAGCAAACCAAATGCTACACACACACACACACACACACACACACACACACGCAAAGAGCTGAATGTAACCATCAGCAGAAAGACTACAGGAAAAAAAAATACATAGCAGAAAACTTTCATATGATATTCCCTGGACAAATTACTCACTTGAAAATTCTTTCTTGGGGGCACCTGGGTGGCTCGGTCAGTTAAGCAGCCCACTCTCGATTTCGGCTCAGGTCATGATCTCACGGTTTGGGAGTTCAAACCCTGAGTCAGGCTCTGCACTGACAGGGAGGAGCTTGCTTTGGATTCTCTCCTTCCCTCTCTCTCTGCCCCTCCCCACTTGGGCTTTAGCACGCACATGTGCTCTCACTCTCTCTCTCTAAATAAATAAATAAATATTTTTAAAAAAAGAGGTAAGCTCTCATCTTGGGAAAATCCAATGTACCAAACTGCAGACCCACACAATGGCTGAGGGACTCATTACAAAGGGAACCACTGAAGGGCTTCAAAGTTTAAATGTGAGCCTTGCTATCTTATGTTGCTATAATTCACAAACCACAATGGACTTTTTGATTAATGACATTCACGGGGCGCCTGGGTGGCTCAGTCGGTTAAGCGTCTGACTTCGGCTCAGGTCATGATCTCATGGCTCGTGGGTTCGAGACCCACGTCCAGCTCTGTGCTGACAGCTAGCTCAGAGCCTGGAGCCTGTTTCGAATTCTGTGTCTCCCTCTCTCTGACTCTCCCCTGCTCACCCTATCTCTCTCTCTCTCTCTCAGAAATAAATAAAACATTAAAAAAAATTGTTTTAAATGACACTCAGGCGACACCCTCTTAGATCTAGAAGACTGAGAATTTCATCCCTCAGAATTCTTACCTACGTGACACTTAGGGGGGACAAGTTGTATGAGACAAGCACAACATTGATGAATATAAATGAACAACTGGCAGATATTCCTTCTTTCCTAATGAATTTTATAATTTGGAGCATATGAATGGCTCCCTGGGGGAGGAATTCTTTCATGACTAACACTCTTTCTAGTAATTGCATCTATTTCTAATTCATAAAATTTGAATGTGTGTTAGCCTTCAAGAACTTGTACAAGTCTTCTATTTAATAAAGATTGACCTTTTATTTTTTTTAAGATTAACCTTTTCATTTATGAACGTAGCTTTGATTTTTAATATGTACTCTACACACAAATCACTCAAATTACCGCTTAAAACAATTTTTAAAAATCACCTGGACTAGTCCACATTAACAACTAAATTTCAGGCAGAGAGTGTATTAAAAATTATAATCTTAAACAAAAGACATTGATAAACTCTGAATCACACTGTGTGTGTGTGTGTGTGTGTGTGTGTATCAGTGGTAATATACATATACACATATATATACACACACACATATATATACATACATATATACACATACATATATATGCATATACACACACACACACATATATATACACACACACACACATATATATACATTCAGNTACACGCATATATATACATACATATATACACATACATATATATGCATACACACACACACACACACACATATATATATACACACACACACATATATATATATTCAGGACACTATCCAGATTCTATCAAACCTTTACAAAAGTCCACATAAGACTTCCCTTTAAGTTCGCATGAGTAACTCACATTTACATTTCCCCTCATCCAAGTCAACTGGTGTCCATTCCATAGCTAAAGAAACACCCCCCCCTTCAGTGTTGACTCTGAAATTATATTTTCAATACAAGATGTATAGTGTTCTAGAAATACGCCTCTTAAAGCCACTCGGATGGAAATATTTCATTCCTTTAAGATGTACTTAAAAATCTATAAAACTTAAAGAGATCTCACTAGTGAACATTACTGGGACATAAAGTATCATTAGTATTATTTCAGCCAAAGAAAGGAAATTAGATTTTTTGCTAATGGTCAGAGTTTACATCTCAGTCGTACGTAAGGCTATAAGACATTACTACATGGAAAAAATTACAAACAGATGGCTGAACAGCACCTTTATGTTAAGCAATTAATAACTGAAAAGGCTGAAATCTGTTGAGTAATCATTTAAGCTTCAAAGACAGATATTTTACTTTATTCCTATGGTTAATCCTGTCTACCTCTCTCCTCGGTCTGGTTTGAGGCCAACAGCCATGTATTTGTTGACTAAAGGACCCAACTCACTCCACTTCAGTAAAACGCATGTTTCAGATCCCCTCCCCCCAACATGGCACATCAATCCCCCAATTCCCTGGTTCTTGCCCGTAAAGTCAAGGTCACACCACAACCGTGCTCTTACCTGTTTCCCGTCCAGGGTGTAGAGGCGTTTCACCACTCCCGAGTCCAGCTTGATGGCATCAGTTATGTCAGTGAGCACCTGCTCAAAGGAATGTGCGGTTTTCTTGTTCAGCAGAATCCTGACAGCCTTCCGTGGCTTCACCCCACTTCTGATGATGGTGACCAGCTTGGGCCGAATGAAATCTTTGTTCTCCCGCACCTCTGAAGGGCTCCCTTTGGCAGCGGCCAGTGAGGACACTGCCCGGGAAGCCGAGGTGGTCTTGACATTCACCGACCAGTTGGGGTTCACGTTCTTGGTGTACTCCAGTTTCTTGAAGGGCTCTATTGAGCCACACACATAGCTCTCTCCTAAGAAGAGAGAAATATATTTACATTTACACCGCGGTAAACTCATTTCCTTTTTCCTAGTCTTTGATTTTTTCTTTTCTACGAGAAGAGAAGAGAGCTAGCTGTGACTTTTTGAACAATGGGAACATGATTAACATTCAATGAAAAGAAAGATTTTTTTTACTTCTAATCTGGCTCAGTTCAACAGCAGATTGATATCCTAGAAGGGAAAAAAAATCGTCATTCTTCCCTTTCTTCATTTTCCCACTGGTGACAGAAATACTGATACTGAATAACCCTCTGAAAGAAATAAAACTGAATTCAAAACAGAAAGTATTCTTCGGGATTTGGGGGTATTTATACTTGCAGAAAACTTCAAAATCAGAGGTACCTACATTTAGTAATAATGTAAATAACATAGTTTGAAAATGGAAAGTGGATCAGAAAACAGCTTCTTAAAATAGCTACGTGATTCATTATATGGTGACAGTTGGTAGGTCCGCTTGTGGTGAGCCTAGTATAACGTACGGAGAAGTTCAATCACTATGTTGTACACCTGAAAGCAATGTAACATTGCGTGTTAACAATACTCAAATTTAAAAATCTAAAAAAAAGTACGTAATTTATAAGTTTAATGGGAATGTGTGCTAAGCATCTTGTAAAATCAAGTAAAATTCTGAAAGCAAGCAAAGTAATTGTCACCAGCTGGCTCCTAAGACTTGACCTTTACTGCTCACCTTCTTGAACCCATCAACCTCTGTCCCATATTCTTCCTTAAGCTCTTCTTTCCAGAATATGTCTTAGCTCAGACCAAATGGGCATAGCATCCCTCGAGCAATAATGACTGTTTGTTTAAAAGCTCTGGTGGCCCAAACCACCCAGACCAGTATGAGCTTAACCACTAACTCAGGGCTGTGCAGAATGACCATGGAGTGATCAAGAGTTACCTTTACCTCATCACCATGCTAAAAATCACACCCAGAGGTGGAGACATAATATGCAAATGAAACATATGAATAAAGAAGCATGGTGTGTCAACTGCACCTGCCAGCCCAAATCCCTGTATTCCCGCCCCTACATGCTTAAACATAGCTCCTTTCCTGCCTGCACTCCTTTAAAACTTCCCCTGGTTGTTGTTAGGGGAGCCAGTCTGATACCTTTGTTGTGACTGTGTCTCCCTTCAACTGAGGCTGTTGCCCCAATAAAGTCTTGCCTGTGCTTTTAATTTTGGGTCCAGTCTCATTTCCACCATTGTTAGGTCTGAGGACCTGAGTCCAGAGTCCAGTATTGTAACCAGACTTCCTTTCCTCTCATCTACACAGGGCCAGGCACAGTGATCTACATACCCTAGGAAGGCCAATTCGTATTTGTTTATAGATAAAAGATTTTGAGAATGGTTAACTTATAAACTGTAGCTTCAGAGACTGACTCTAAAATAAATGTGATTACATAAGATAAAGAAGGTCTATGGATCTAGTGAATAACATGGTGACTATAGGTTATAACACNAACTGACTCTAAAATAAATGTGATTACATAAGATAAAGGTCTATGGATCTAGTGAATAACATGGTGACTATAGGTTATAACACTATACTATAATTGAAATTTGCTGAGAGAGAAGAATTTAAGTGTTCTCATTAAAAAAAAGAAAAAAGGTAAATATATGAGGTAATGGATGTGTTACTTAACTAAATGGGGGGAATCTTTCAAAATATATACGTATATCAAATCATCATGAGGTTTGCTTTAAATATCTTACAATTTTATTTCTCAATTATACCTCAATAAAGCTAGGGTAAAAAATGCAAAGAAATAAATTAATTACATTAGATTTTTATTAACAATGACTCCTTCACAGAGAATGGTTTAATGAAAATAATCAGACTGTTAAGTAGATGTGGCTCACACACACAAAAAAGTAACACACGTACCAAGGGCTGATAAATCATTAAATGACTGATCCCATAGATACGTATATATTTCATAAAGTTAGGCCAACATATTTTGAAGCTAAAGATTTTATAATGCCTTTTTTGGGCATTAGTAAGTCTTTGTAACAGGGAATAGTTTAAATGCTGAAAAGCCTTCATAAATGCAGGTAAAGTGACCTGGGACTAATCCTACAACAGCCCATCTCCCTTTATCTAAATCCTTGTCCTATTTTTAACTTAAGAGTGCAAGCATCCAAGGCCACAGAATAAAGTAGTCACATAAAAATAATGGAACCAGGGTTTCAAAAATAGAAAAGTGCAGTTATACATGTTATCGAACACTTACTCTGTAAGTGCTCTTAGAAAACACTAACGTGTGTTTATCCATTATGCCTCACTACACGTTGTACAACTAGTACATATCTAGCACCCCGCCCCTTTTCTATTCACCTTCACTGGTGCCAACTATGATTTTCTCAAGATTTACCTAGATTCCAAAAACCTATGCGTGGGGGTCACAATGACTACGGGTGCTTTGCGGACAGACAGCACGAATGCTCCGATGGGAAACTGCAAGTCTGAGCTCTCAAGACCTGGCCTCTCCGTGCACATGACCTTGGACAAGTCCCCTAGTCTTCTCAGTGGTAGTTTATTCAGGCATCAGATGAAGGCTATTCTGGGGGTCACTCATCTCACCAGGCCTTGGTGAAGATCAAATGAGACAACAGAGGTCAACGTGATCTCAAATGCAAAACTGTACACAGGCGGCAACCTGGTTTGAGGCTGCATTAATTACCCTGATCGTGCAGTAAGCCTGAAATGAAAATTAAAAACCAAAGTTACCAGAAATCAGTGAGCAGGTCTTATAAGGTGCTAATTGTTTCTAACTAGTTACCAGGAGACGTCACTTTGGATCCATCTCAATGTGACAATGCCCCAAATATTCCTCAACAAGGCACACAGAGCCAAAAATACAGCAGGCAAAACCAGTCTGTCAGAATTCTGTGCTAATCAGAGATATGCAAGTATCTGATTATTTGTAAGTTTATATAGTAAGCTAATAATTAAAATCAAAACAAAATGAGTAGTTTACATTCCACCAACAACATACATTTTAACCTTAAAAAATACATAGTTAGAACAGGGATAAATGTTAAAGTATTCACATTAACAATGTGGAGGGGGGCTGTTGAAAAAGAAAATAAACGCTTTTTTTTTGCATCTCCTTAAAGAACATTGAAAAAATTTTAAAGCATGACAACTTTGAGAAGATAATGCTGATTTGGTTTAAGAAACAATGACTGGAAGAAACTTGTGTAAAATCAGAGGAGCACTCGGTGGCTCCTCTACCTGGTTTATCACATTCAAAGACTAGAATGGAATCTTGGGGAAGGGCATGAGTCTCCAAGAACCATCTTGTGATACAAGGGAAGTAACTGCTGAAAGGAGAGGACAGAGCTGGCCACCAAACCCAAGATCACACAATACTCAGAGCTGCCATTTAGAATCTACTACACTATTCAGGGGGTGCCTGGGTAGCTCAGTTGGTTAAGCATCGGACTTTGGCTCAGGTCATGATCTTCGTGGTTCGTGGGTTCAAGCCCCACGTCAGGCTCTGTGCTGACAGCTCAGAACCTGGAGCTTGCTTCAGATTCTGTATCTCCCTCTATCTCTACCCTTCCCTGCTGCTTATGCTCTGTCTCTCTCTGTCTCTCAAAAATAAGTAAATGTTAGAATCTATTGCACTATTCAGGGGGCGCCTGGGTGGCTGAGTCAGTTGAGTGTCCAACTCTTGGTTTCAGCTCAAGTCATGATCCAGGCTCATGGGATCATGCCCCACACTGGGTGCCACATTGAGTGTTGAGTCTGCTTAAGATTCTGTCTCTCCCTCTGCCCCTCTCTCCCACTCATGCTCTCTTTCTTAAATTAAAAAAAAATCAACTACACTATTCAGGAATTCAGTAAGACAAGACAGGTTCCCTTATGCTAAAATGCTTCTATAAAACTGTGCAAATATATTTACATTAAACCTATTTGATGCCTCATTAAAAAAATTATTTTAATGTTTTATTTTTGAAAGAGAGAGAGCAAGCACAGAGGAGAGACAGACAGAGGGCCAGAAGTAGGCTCTGTGTCGATGGCAGAGAGTCCAATGTGGGGCTGAAACTCACGAGCCCTAAGATTGTGACCTGAGCAGAAGTCGGATGCTTAACTGACTGAGCCACCCAGATGCCCCTATCTGACCCCACATTTTGGCTACTTTTCTATTAATCATAATTCTGAACTTCTTCCCATCAGTAGAGATACTGCCTCTGTCTTAACTCAATTTAAAGTTGATTTACTTTCTGATTTTGTTAGAAAATAACTTTTCAATTAATGTGCTAATAGCATTGACAACTGTAAGTTAGCAAATGTAATTGTTCTGAATGGAAAGAATATACGGTCTTAATTTGGTCAAATAGCTCTGGGTATCCAGTGTTTAATCTCTCCCTCAATGGGGCCAAGACTGAAGAGAAATGTAATATTCTTGATTACAGAATCATCAATAGATTTCATTCAAGTCCTGACAGAGTTGTGAGTTTTAAAAGCCACTAAAAAATGCAAAAATACAGTAATGCTCATAATTACTGTAATAAACTTCCCTTACACGCTAAGCCATCTCAAAGTTTTATGGTGTGATTTATACTGCAACAATAAAATAAAAGTTAATTTAGCAAAAACCAAAGTATATTTGAGCAAAATGGCCTGCTATTGTGATTTATAATGAGAAATATATATACTTGGTCTTCAAACTATTTCTGGCACAGAGCACCTAAAACCCTTGGAATTTCCTAAGTGATTACAGCGGTAAAGGCATCTTGATATGTATACCAAGCCCCTTTTGACCACACCTGCGCTTAGGTTAATGAGGAGACTTTGGGAAAGCACCTAAGGACACAGGCCTGATGCCAGTGAAACCAACGGCGTGATTACAGGGTAGGAATGTTCAGTCTCACCTCCATGACCTTGGGGAGGGGAGGCGTGATTGACTGACTGATTGATTTTTTAAAGTTTACTTATTTATTTTGAAAGAGAGAGCATGAGTGGCGGAGAGTGGCAGAGCGGGGGGTGGGGGTGGGGAGAGACAGAGAGAGGGAGAGAATCCCAAGCAGGCTCCATGCTGTCAGTGTACAGCCTGACATGGAGCTCGATCTCACAAACTGTGAGATCTATGACCTGAGCCAAAATCAAGAGTCCGACGCTTAACGGACTGAGCCACCCAGGCACCCAAAAATCCAGTGACTTAATCGGTTGTGCCTATGTAATGAAACCTCCATAAAAACACAAAAAGACAAGGTTCAGAGAGCTTCTAGTTGGTGAACACATGAAGATTCAGTAGCAGTGGGGATCTCAGAGATAGCATTTAAGCTCCAAGCCCTTTCCCTAATCCTTGCCCTATGTATCTCTTCCACCTGGCTGTTCCTGAATTATATGCTTTTTATAATAAACTGGTAATCCAGTAAGTAAAATGTTCCCCTGAGTTCTGTGAGCCGCTCTAGCAAATTAACTGAATCAAAGCAGAGATCATGGGAACCGCTTCTCTCTCAGCCAGTGCATCAGAAGCGCAGGTGACAATCTGGATTTGATTGGTGGCCGAAGTGGGGGAGGGAGGGTGGTAGGGGTTGTCTCCTAGCACTAAGCCCTTCACCTTGGAATCTGATGCTATCTCTGGGTAGATGGTGTCAGAATTGGGTCCAGCTGCTGTCACATACAGTTCCTTGGATGTTTGGGGAAAACGCACACACACAGTCAGTGGGATTCGTGACCAGAACTTTAAAACCCCAAATCTGCTTTGAAAGTTTGGGATTCTGACCAATAGGGAAGCTTAACAAGGACGGCAAGATGACAGAAGGGCATACGTGGTTTAAAGGAAATGGTGTAACAACCGTTTAGAGATAGAGCTGGGAATGACCAAACATAATGACTTGCTGCTTGGTCATCATACTGCTACTTTTGGTCCAGTTTATTCACCCAAAAATCTTTGTGTTAAGACCGATTCTCAACTTAAAATGTAATGTTCTGGGTGTCCAACAAAGAGCAAGAGCAGCATCCGTCTGAATTGCAGTGGCATTTACAAAAACCAAAAAATATTTGTTTTTAAGCAAAGATAAAGAAAAGAAAATGACAGCTAAAAGAAAAAAAAAAGTAGGGAAATAAAGCAGGAAATCATCTTTGGATCTGACCAACACCTACTGAAATATCAGAATATGGTCATTTCTTCCAGGAAATGTTTAGGTATTTTGGGGATCTTGGAGAAATGGAATAGTTTCTGTGTAAGCATATTAGATTCTTTTTAAGATACTGAAAGGTCTATGTTTTATTTTGTTTTCAAAAAAATCACATATGCATTTATAAATGCATTACATTGCTATTATACAAAGTATGGAAATAAATGTTCTCTGACGAAGTTTATTATTTAAAAATCTGCAAAGTCCATTCTACATAGCCATTGGCCCCCATTATGAAATTACAGGATTTCCACTTAAAAGAAATAATCGAAGCCACTACAGAAAACTTCCAGTGATGTGGTACCCAGCTTCCTGGTTGACCAGGCCTGTGATGAGTGAGCTAGGAAGGTGTCCCTCCATAAGATCCGATATTGGGAGAGTCTAGAAGTTTGCTCTATTTCCCCCTAGTGCTGGAGTGTTTTCATTGGTTCAAGTTGTGACATCACTTAACCTCAGTCTGAAAATGACCTAATTTCTGGTTACTTCCTCCTCGAGGACTTCTTTAAGTTCCAAAGGTGGTATATTTAAAAGTATCTTGGAGGGGTGCCTGGGTGGCTCAGTCGGTTAAGCGTCTGACTTCAGCTCAGGTCATGATCTCACAGTTCNATCTTGGGTCACCTGGATGGCTCAGTTGATTGGGCATCTGACTTCAGCTCAGGTCATGATCTCACAGTCTGTGAGTTTAAGCACCATGTTGGGCTCTGTGGTGAAAGCTCAGATCCTGGTGCCTGCTCTGGATTCTGTGTCTTCCTCTCTCTCTGGCCCTCCCCCACTCACGCTCTGTCTCTCTCTCCTTCAAAAATAAATAAACATTAAAAAAAAAATCTTTAAAAAAAAATATAAGTGGGGCGCCTGGGTGGCTTAGTCGGTTAAGCGTCCGACTTTCGCTTAGGTCATGATCTCGCGGTTCGCGGGTTNGTAAAAAACATTAAAAAATTTTAAAAATAAATAAATAAAAGTATCTTATGTGAGAGATACCTATAAAAATTTCATTTTCCAGAATATAAAGTTTCTCATTGAAAACTCTAGCAATTAAAATTCACTATTATGAATTACAGTAAAAACTGCAAAAGACTCAAATATATATTGAGACCTCTGAAAATAAACTGAGTAAAATTACATGAAAGATATTATTCACAGAATAAAATACAAAGTGCCTTCTGGATATTATATTTTATGAGCCTATCTCAAATATACACAGCAACATTTCATAACCTGCCTAAAAGTCACTGGTTTCAGAAGACAATTTTGATAGTGCTATTAAAGTCAAGAGAAAAGATTCCCCAAAGGTACTTTGGGTCATTCTTCCATGGAAGTCATTCATAATATAATAGTAAATAAAAATAAGCTTACAGAAAATAAAATTTCAATGTGTATGTCAGGCCTGTGGAAAATGTCAAGTTCTTAAATTCAAAGCAACAGGAAAATAACATAAAGAAAAAAATTGAGAGATCCAAAATTTTACATTTAAAACTGATATAAATGAAAAGTAGAGAAACTAAAATAAAAAGGGGAAAACAGACTAAATGATCTACACAGAACAATGGGTTACTATAATGTGCAAAGCCTGTTATAATTTACAAAAATATAAGGTACTAAAATATATGACAAAGGATAAAAACAAAATAAAATAGAAATAGAAAACACCACTAGGGACATTATAAATTAATAACCCTTTTTGAAAGCAACATGGCCACCTGTATGTGGAACCCCAAAAATGTATATTCTCATTGCTAAAAACTTCTCCTAAAGGCATCACAGAGTAACAAACAATAAAATTGCAACAAGTACATACAGCATTCGT
This sequence comes from Crocuta crocuta, assembly GCF_008692635.1. Taxonomy (NCBI): domain Eukaryota; kingdom Metazoa; phylum Chordata; class Mammalia; order Carnivora; family Hyaenidae; genus Crocuta; species Crocuta crocuta. Next base: position 4,486,267 of record NW_027527955.1, read on the forward strand.
CATAAAAACTAAAAATTAAATACAAACTCCTCAATCTTCAATAATAAGTACAAAATCTGAATTTGTCACTCTGGGGAGTGAAAACAATCTTAAGTCATGAGCTTATTTTCAAAAGAGCTTAGAAAGCATGATGTGTGAGGCGTCTGGGTGGTTCAATCAGTTGAGCGATTGAGTGTCTGACTGAGGCTCAGGTCATTATCTCTCAGTTCATGAGTTCGAACCCCCCATCAGGCTCTGTGCTGACAGCTCACTCAGCCTGGAGCCCGCTTTGGATTCTGTGTCTCCCTCTCTCTCTGCCCCTCCCCCACCCATCCTCTCTCTCTCTCTCTCTCTCTCTCTCTCTCTCTCTCTCTCTGATAAATAAAATGTTAAGAAGAAGAAGCAGCAGCAGCAGCAGAAGAAGAAGAAGAAAAGAAAGCAAGATGTGTAGGGGCACCTGGGTGGCTCAATTAAGTGTCCAACTTCTGCTCAGGTTATGATCATGTGGTTTGTGAGTTCAAGGCCTGCATTGGGCTCTCTGCTGTCAGCACAGAGCCTGCTTCAGATCCTCTGTCTCCCTCTCTCTGCCAATCCCCAACTTGCTCTGTCTCTCTCAAAATAAATAAACTTCAAAAAGCTTAAAAAAAAAAGAAAAAAGATGTATATATGAAAAGATTTCACCACAAGGCAGTAAGTGATAATTGCTAAATGCGTGGAAGAGGCAACCCTAACTCAGAAGAGAAAGAAGTCATTTCCCACTTCCCACTGAGTGACTAATAGAGAAGAAGCAGAATTCATGCTGGCCTCGGAAGTGAGGGTAAGATTTTTCACTGGAGAAAAGAAAGAGGACAGCACTTCAGATAAAAATAAAATAATAATATGCTCTACTACGCAGTATAGTAAAGGGGTAGTCTGTGAGATATTAACATGTCTTTCTCAAAAGACCCAGGTTTTAGAAAGCTTGCATTGGTTTCAGTGTGAGGGAAGGGCCGGAGGTAAGACATGGGGAGAGAGAAGTCTAGGCACTACTATGACAGACCACAAGAGAAGATGGAGAACTGAACTTCACACATCTGCACTGGGGGCAGAGAGGAGTAGATGCTATGAGGAGTACTTAGCAGATAGAATCAGTTGACTAGATGGCAGAGACTGGCAATCGTCTGGATGTGGGACCCAAAGGAATCTGGGTCAAATGTCAAAAATGAAATAACACTGAAACTTCCTATTTGGTTGACTTTCCATATACTGCGATAGGTAAAGTAAGAAAGGAAGCAGGTTTGGACTCGATGCTAAGGAAAGAAATTCATTTGGTTGTGCACGTACTAAAGTTGAAATTCCTAGGAGCCAACTAGTTGCAGATTCCCGCAAGCAATCAGAAATACAACCTGGAGTTTGGAGGGAGACGTATGCGGCAGCTGCAGAGATGGAATGGAAGAAAATGTTCTGGGAAACCACACCCGGCTGGACAGGAAGAAACCCAGGGCAACCCCAGTCTTTAAAGAGCGCCCAGAGATGGAGGAGCCACTGAAGGGAACAAAGAGAAATCGGGTGCCAGGAGCCATGGAAACTGAAAGGTGGTGAGTTTGTGGCTGGAAGAGATCCAGACATCAGCATCCAATGCTCCAGGGACATCACTGAGGATAAGGATTCCTAAGAGATCACTGCGCTGGCCACTAAAAGGCCACATGTGGCCCTTTAACGGCCACTTCAGTTGGGTAGTGATGCTGGCTTGCTTTCATCCATCCGTCCATCCATCCATCCATCCATCCTTCTTTCATCTTTCTTCCTGTAATATATTGAGTACTTACAACTACTGTGCTAGGCAGTGAGGACTCCGATGGCTCCCTGAGTTCGAGAGACTTAGATATAAAATAAGTAAGTATATTACAGAGTCATGATGCTGATTAAGGACTTGAAGTATGATTGGAAGCTGAAGAAGTATAGACAGCATTTGCTCATATTTCTTATCACAGAAGAGCTCTGGGTTTGAAAGGCCAGAAAGACCACGACAAGAACTTTTTAGCTATAGGAGATTTGTGTATCTGTTGGCTGAGGGATGAAGATGGAGTCACTATTGGCAGAACAGGTTATGGGAATGTCTGCCATGTAGCAGACCCTATTCTAACCCATGCTATTTAATCTGTAATCCTCGATGCAACCCTATGAGCTAAGTATTTACACACCACCTATCACAGGGCACAATGAGGCAGAGAGATAGGTAGCTGGCTCAAGGTCACATGGCCAGCAAAGGTGGAGCCAGGATTCAAATGCAGGTGATCTGACTCTGGGTCCATAACTTAACCATGACATTATGCACCTCAGGAGAGCACCCATCTTACAGTCCTTGCAGGAGAGAAGGGAAGCCGGGAGACAGCAAAGAACAAGCCAAGAGTGCAGCCAAGCTCACTGCTGAGTGTATCTACAGGTAATAGGAGACACGGCCAGAAGAGAAGGAAGGGCAGGAGAGTCACTGAGAGAGACTTATGAAACACTGTGGGCTGTATTCTATACGTAAGCGGAGAGCCATTATGAAGCAAAGGAATGGCACAAAGTGGTTTGTCCATGGCCAGGTTTATATACGCAGGAAAAGTAGTTTAAAGGCTACTGTATGGGACACATGTATGACCTAAAGAGAAACTATTGAATGGAAAAGGAGGTGCCTGGGTGGCTCAGTTGGTTAAGTGTCCAACTTCAGCTCGGGTCATGACCTCACAGACAGTTTGTGAGTTTGAGCCCCGCATCGGGCTCTGCACTGACAGCACAGAGCCTGCTTCGCATTCTCTGTCTCCCTCTCTCTCTCTGTTCCTCCTCTGCTCATGCTCTCACTCTCTCTCTCTCTCTCTCAAAAAAAATAAATAAATAAACATTAAAGAAAGGAATGGAAAAGCAGGGACAAATACAGATTCCATAAAGAACAGAAAAACACTGAAAAAGAAAAAGCCAAGATATGTATTTTTAGCTTAGGAGCCTAATGCAATAGGACAGAAAGAGATGACAAGTGTCAAGTGGTAGGAATATGAGTTCTTATTTAATTTTGAAATGTTTTTACATCTTTCAAATTTTCTACAATGCTCACTGTATAAAAATGTATCACTCCGAGAGTAAAAAAAAATAGTAATATTGTTAAAACAGTGATGAGGACTTGAAAACTATAATAATGATGGTGGAAAGGACAAATTGAAGAAATATCTTAAGCAGGATCAACAGAATTTAGTGACAGCTTGTATTTGAGGGGTGAAGAAGAGAAGTCAAGAGGGATGTTAAGTTATATGGCAACACGATTTCACAAGATCCAGAATACGAGAAGAGGAATGGATTCTGGGTAATGGGAAAGAATGAGGTCATGTTTATGCATGTTAAGTTTGAAAGGGCTAAGGATGAGAGTATCAGTTAAATATATCCAGGTGGGGGGAGTGCAGAAGAAAAGTCTTATTTTTATTTGGAAGAAAAGGACCTTAAAGGAGTGGTTAGCATAATCAGACTTGATGACATTATAGTAGATCTAAAGACAGGTAAGTGGAGAGCATCTATGTTTAAGGGTGAGAAAAGTAAAGAAGGATATTGCAAATCACCATTAGAACATCACCACAACAATTGCTGTAGACCAATTCACCAGTAAATGCCAAAGTTCATGGGCAAAAGCTTACGGAGAAGCAAGACATTCACACAGCCTCAAAGTTTCTCCCCCAAATATTTATTGGCTACAAAGGGGAAACCAGTAACTTTATTTATTTCTTATGTCTTTATTTTATTTTGAGAGACAGAAACAGAGAGCAATCAGGGGAGGGGCAGAGAGAGAGGGAGACACAGAATCTGAAGCAGGCTCCAGGCTCTGAACCGTCAGCACAGAGCCTGATGCGGGGCTTGAACCCATGGACGGTGAGATCATGACCTGAGCCGAAGCGGACGCTTAACCAGTTGAGCCACCCCGATGTCCCAGAAAACAGTAACTTTGGAGTGAAGGTAAATGGCAGATACCACCTTAACCAACTGATCATGGTTAATCTCACCAATAATAAGACACAGCAACATCCGGAACCTTGAAATGATGCACTAAAAGGGACACAACATCATTTCTGTGGAATTCTTGCCACAAATAGATAACTTCAACCTAATCAGCAGCTAAACACCTTACCATGGTAAGGTGTTCTGTTGTGGGGAGGGCATATGGGAACTCTGTCTTTATCACAACTGTATTAAGTCCACATAAATTTCAAAATAAAAACTTATAAACATGAGTACGGTAGCCTAGAAAAAGGTTACACTGAACCCCTACCTCACACACTTTACTAATATGACATCCATTAGAAAACTTTTCAAAATGAAAACAGAGGGCACCTGGGTGGCTCAGTGGGTTAACATCCAACTCTTGATATTGGCTCAGGTCATGATCTCACAGTTTGTGAGTTTGAGCCCTACGTCAGGCTCCGTGCTGTGAGCACAGCTTGGAATTCTCTCTCTCCCTCTCTCTCTCTCTGCCCCTCGCCTGCTCACACACGTTCTCCCTCTCTCTTTCTCAAAATAAATAAATAAATGTAAAAAATTTTTAAATAGAATAGAAACACTAAAATACTAGAAGAAAATTAGGGAAATAGCTTTCTAACTACAGAGAACCCAAGAGGCATGAAAATCAAGCCATAAATGAAAAGCCTGATACATTTGCTCATTTCAGTTTTTTTTTTTTTAAATCTGCATGGCAAAAAAAAAAAAAAAACCACAATAAACAATGTCACTAGATAAAGGACCATCTGGAAAAAATACTCTCAATAAATATTGCAAAGAGCTACTATCTTTAAAAGAAAAAAATCTACAAGTCTATAAAGAAAGACCCCCAATCTAGTAGGAAAATGGTCAAAAGCTACGAAGAGAGATCACATAGAAAAATAAATACAAATGCATTTTAATCATATGAAAAGAATAAAATTAAAACAACAGATGCATGTTTTCCTTTTCATAACAGTTGACAAATAGCACAACATTAGATAAAACATTGTCTTGTTGAAGGTAGAGGAAAACAGCCACTCTCATATGTTACTGGTAAGTGTGTAACTTGGTACCACGTCTATGAAGAGGAATTTTGCGATAGCTCTTTAGAGTTTAGTGCTTGCACCTTTCTACTACTTCCGGGAACTTGTCCTACAAAGATTCTACTACATGAAGAAAAACTTATATCCAAGGATATTCATTGCAAAACTGCATCTGAAAACAGAGGATCGGTCACAACCTAAATGCCCATCAATAAAAGAGCGGCTAAATAAAGTAGAGCACTTTTGTATAAAGGAACGCTATGAAGTCAGTAAAAAGAACATAGTAGTTCCAGATGTATGATATGATGTATTGTTGAGTGCACTGAGCAAGGAACAGAACTGGAAACACAGTAAGTTACCTTCCAGACAAATGAAATATATACCCTAACATGCACTAGTATCTCTGAGATAATACTCAAACACAAAAACAAGGGGCGCCTGGGTGGCTCAGTCAGTTAAGTGTCCAACTTCAGCTCAGGTCACGATCTCACGGTTCATGTGTTCGAGTCCCGCCTTAGGCTCTGTGCTGACAGTTCAGAGCCTGGAGCCTGCTTTGGATTCTGTGTCTCCCTCTCTCTCTGTCCCTCCCCTGCTTGTGCTCTCTCGCTCTCTATCTCTCAAAAATCAACATTAAAAAATTTTTTAAGGCAAACCATGAGAGACTCCTGAATGCTGACAAAAACTGAGGACTGATGGATGTGGGGGGCTGGGGGGGGATGGGCAAGGAGAGGGGCACTTGTGGGGATGAGCACTGGGTGTTATATGGAAACCAACTTGACAATATTTGTAAAAAAAATATTTTAAATAATAACAATAACAAAAACTAGTAAACAGTTTGCTTCAGGGGAATTTTAGAGAGAGTATGTTTTACAGCTCTTTAAGAATGAATTTTAAAAGTGTACTATAGCAGGGAGAGGCACAGATAGAAGAAGCCAGTGAATTAGAGAAAGAAATCAATAACACCACATCAAGGGAAATAAAAATTGCCAGGAGAGCTGGGTGACCGGAAATTGTGGTTAGAGATTCCCTAATTGTGGGGTGAGGTGTGGATTTATTCCTGAAAGGATCATTCTGATGGAGACTTGGGAACATCTCTTATACGGCAGCTCCAGAGTCAGGCAGTATCCACAGTGAAATATGAGGGTCAAGGTGGTACAGCTGAGAAAGAAGGGCACTCATTTGTAATACACACACATCTGCGGTACGAATGAACTTATTTCCATCCAGAGGACAACATACCTGGATAGTATTTAAGTTAATGCTTACAGGAAATACCTTGGCTTTCTTTTACTGACATTCACACAAGGTGTTTAAAAGAATGCTTATTTAAGACAGCAAATAGATTAGTGGTTGCCAGGGGTTAGGAAGGGATGAAAAGGTGGAGCACAGAGGATTTTTAGGACAGTAGAATATTCTGTGTGATCCTACAATGTTGCATACATGCCATTACCCATTTGACAAAACCCATAGAACACACACACAACGCCAAGAGTGAACTCCTATGTAAACTGTCGACTTTTGCTGATAATGATGTGTCAGCGTAGATTCATCAATTATAACAAATGCACCGCTCTGATGACAACAGGGGGCGCTGTTCATGTGTTGAGGGAAGGGGTCTGAGAAATCTTTGTACCTTCTGCTCAGTTTTGCTAAGAATCTAAAACCGCACTAATAATAAAGCCTATTTAAAAGTTAGGTGGGGGCACCTGGGTGGTTCAGTTTCTTGAGTGTCTGACTCCTCATTTTGGCTCAGGTCATGATCTCGTGGTTCATGAGTCCGAGCCCCACCCTGGGCACTGCGCAGACAATACGTTGCCTGCTTGGGCTTCTCTCTCCTCCTCTCTCTAACCCTCCCCCACTCAAGCTCACATGCTCTCTCTCCAAATAAATAAATAAACTTAAAAAAAAAAGTAGTGGGGTGGATGGCTCTCTTTCAACACATACATGACTGATGCTTGAGTGTCTGATACAGAAACAAATCAAGCAGTCAATTCTTGGGATTTACATTACATCTTCTCCTAATAACTTAAAGGTTTTAAATGTTATTCCTTCATTTATCTTCACAACATTTACACACCTATATGGAACATAAATAGTGTAAAATTGGGTAAAAAGAGGCAATATTGGGAAAAGAGGCCAAGTTTCAAGGTGAACCACTTGCAGAAATAGGTCTGTAATTCAACTTTCCTTATTAATTACCTTCACTTCTTTAATATATTAAGGCCATTTTGAAAGCAAACAGTTAAAACTGCCATCCACTGTCTGCTCTTAAATATGCGTGTATGAGTGTGTATATATATATATATATATACACACACACACATAGAGAGACACACCTATAATCATACATATACATACGTACATCTCACTCATACATTTACATGATGCAGGCAAAGAATCAGCTCTGTTGATGCTTTTAAACCAAATTTAGGCATAATAATCTGCATATTATAATAATTAAAAAGTAGTGCAGGGGCACCTGGGTGGCTCAACTAAGTATCTGGCTCAGGTCATGATCTCACAGTTCTTGAGTTTGAGCCCTGCATCAGGCTCTCTCTCTCTGCTGTCAGCATGGAGCCCACTCCAGAACCTCTGTTTCCCTCTCACTCTGCCCCTCCCCTGCTAGTGCTCTGTCTCTCAAAATAAATTAATTAATTAAAGAATAAAATAAAAACAGTGCAAGTGACCATGAGGCTGCTATAAATAAAGAAACTCACATATGTCATTGTAATTCAGAATTTTTAGTCTGAGATAAGTGAGAAAGAGCAAACTTAAAAAAAAAATTAGAAGTCAAATACACTTGTCACTGCATCCACTAAAAGGATTTAATTGAAAACTCAAACATCAGCATATTGGAAGGGGAAATGAGAAGCTAATAACATGCACTGACGTTTACATAAAATTAGTATGTAAAGTGAGAGATATGAACCTAATGATGAATATGAAGCAGCGGTTTGCATTTTAACAGACTAAGCAAAAAATGTAATTGACAAAGAGGCCAATCTAAATGAATTTCCAGCTACTTCAACACTAAGTGCAGCTGCATGCTGGCAGTATTATAAATGAGACAAAAAGTCTGTTCAAACTGGATTTTTTTTAAATGCAGCCAATATGTGAACTTACACACTGTACTAAAGTTATCATTCATTCAATCAGAAAAAACTATTTTTTCCCAAAAAGGAAATTTTTTACATCAGAATAGTCAATCTGCAGTTGGTGCATACCGATTGGAGAGAAGGGTATTTGGAGGTAAGTGAAAATACTAAAGTGTTGCTGGGAGTGGAATCTGTCATTCCCAGAATTAAGTCAAGGTTAAAAACATTCACTTTCAAGAATAATTTAATACTATAAGCTTTCACTTGAAAGCTACTAAGAATACCTTACTTGGTATCTCATTAGTGGCAGTTATGAGCACAAGCTCGGGCACCAACAATCCCAGGTTCAAATCCTAACTCTACCATTTCTTGCTGTGTGACCTTGAGCAGCTCACTTAACCACATGCTGCCTCACTTCCCTCATCTTAGTAGAAGGACGGTAACAGTGCTTAGCTCCTGGGATCACTGTGAGAATTAAATGTATTCATATATGTGAGATACACGCTCTATCGCGGTGAGCTATCACTATTTTTTTTTTATTTTATTTTATTTTTTTTATTTCTAGGCAAGAGAGAGAGAGACAGCGTGAGCAGGGGAGGATCAGAGAGAGAGGGAGTCACAGACTGAAACAGGCTCCAGGCTCCGAGCGGGCAGTCAGCACAGAGCCCGACATGGGGCTCGAACCCACGAACTGCAGGATCATGACCTAAGCGAAAGCCGGACGCTTAACCGACTAAGCCACCCAGGCGCCCCGAGCTATCACTATCATTCTCAGTCGGGACAGAGGTCTCTTAGAGAGGGCATTCTTATGTGTTAAAAAAAAAAANAAACATTCACTTTCAAGAATAATTTAATACTATAAGCTTTCACTTGAAAGCTACTAAGAATACCTTACTTGGTATCTCATTAGTGGCAGTTATGAGCACAAGCTCGGGCACCAACAATCCCAGGTTCAAATCCTAACTCTACCATTTCTTGCTGTGTGACCTTGAGCAGCTCACTTAACCACATGCTGCCTCACTTCCCTCATCTTAGTAGAAGGACGGTAACAGTGCTTAGCTCCTGGGATCACTGTGAGAATTAAATGTATTCATATATGTGAGATACACGCTCTATCGCGGTGAGCTATCACTATTTTTTTTTTATTTTATTTTATTTTTTTTATTTCTAGGCAAGAGAGAGAGAGACAGCGTGAGCAGGGGAGGATCAGAGAGAGAGGGAGTCACAGACTGAAACAGGCTCCAGGCTCCGAGCGGGCAGTCAGCACAGAGCCCGACATGGGGCTCGAACCCACGAACTGCAGGATCATGACCTAAGCGAAAGCCGGACGCTTAACCGACTAAGCCACCCAGGCGCCCCGAGCTATCACTATCATTCTCAGTCGGGACAGAGGTCTCTTAGAGAGGGCATTCTTATGTGTTAAAAAAAAAAAGAAAGAAAAAAAAAAGAAAAAGAAAAACTGATGAAGATGGTGGCGAGCATGTCATGATCTTCCTGGTCCTTGTACGCAAAGAATTGTTGTTTCCCATCTCTCACACCCTCTTCTCGGTGGACGGGAATCATGGCAGTTATCTGTGGCCACTTCTCAGTAAAGATCAATTCTGGGTGGGAACCTGATTGAAATACACCTCCCCCAACCCCACAGCTGCTGCGCAAGGGACCCCAGACCCAGTGAGGAGCCAAGCCCGGCTGTCTTAAAGCGTGTTTCAAGATGCTGGCATGTTTTCTCTGTATTACCATCAGTCCTCAAAAGGGTGGTTCGGTGACTGATCATGCACCTGCCTTTGCATTTCATCTTTATCCAGATCCGTTAGAATAGCCCACCAAATGTTTTATTTATCCCTGCATTTTCCAAGGTCAGGAAAAGGACAGGGCACAAAAATCAAAGCTGATGCAGAAAGATTTCATGTTCATTCTTCCCCTTTAATTTACTGAAAGTGCCAACTTCTGAATAGAAGGAAGAAGGCCAAGTCTACAGGCATCTTGGCAGGGTGACGAGTCACTGAAAAGAGATGTGAATTCCCACAGAATCAACACACCAAACCCAGGCTCTCCACACCCTTTCAAGTCCAGGCATCTTGGGACCGGACTGGGGATCAAGGGAAGGAAAATGCGAGGAAGACACAGACTCCCTCAGCCTTAAATCACGTACAAACTGGTTCCAGAGGAGGTCAAGAGTGCTGGCCTGGGGGCCATCAGGGCAGGGGAGCGAGGCTCTCCGTGCTGCTCCGTGGGGCGGGTACTGAAGCAAGTGTACCTATTCTGTTTGCACAAGACGCCACACCTCATCGGGGACTGCAACCGGCCCACTTCCACATGAAGTGTCTAAAACGGATAATTACTGTTAACCTAAATTCAACTTTAAAAAACAATAAGCTGAACAGATTCATTCTTTTATATCCTCAAATACCCCACAAAGACAACAATCCTTTAAACTCAAAAGGAAACACCCTATTAGAAAGAAATGCCAGAAAACCGAATTTTTAGGCCAGTACCGACACTACCTTACCATGCGACCACAGACACGTCACCAGAATTTTCTGGGTCTCAGTCTGCAGTGACAGAATTAATGGGTCTGACACCCTCATAAGGTTCCCTTCCACTCAAAACTTTCACGATCCTTTATTTTCAGGTTGAGTAATTTCAGACGGCAAAAGTTCATTTGCATCTAGAAATGGATATGAGCGATGTGATTAAAGATATAAAAGGGGGCTTTTAAAATTAATGTGGCATGGGTATGAGAAAAGAAACAAGAGAATGCTGGAGAATTAAGACACTTTTTCGCTCAGTCCATCATTATAAGTGGGTTTGTTGTTTTTTGGGTTTTTTTTTCCTTTTTCCACTACAGTACAGCAAAGTGAACTCCCAAGCGTGTGAACAGTAAGGGTCACAGCTGAATAAGGCTGCTCTCTCAGAGATCGAGTGCAGGTGCCTAGAACAGTGTGGAAACCTGAGAACGCACCCTCTAGGGTCCCTTGGGAGTTAGCGCTCACCTTCCACCAGTTGGTCCAGGCTGGAAATCTTCTTGAGCCCATCAATGGTGTAGATTGTTCTCACTCCCTGGGGCAAATTCACGTTATCCGACAGAGTTCGGGTCAAGTCGGCCAGCAGAGCCTCAAAGGATCGGAAGCGGTCTGGTGAGATGGCATACACAATCCCTTTGAAGTATCGATCTCCGTTTCGATAGAAGCGAACTTTCTTGGCCTTCTTCTCGGAGCTGAGGGTCTGCAGCGTGCGGGTTCGGTAGAAGCTGCAGTGGGCGCTGTGCGTTGGGCTCGGCAGCCCATTCACCCGCGACCCTCTGCTGTATCTCTGCGCCTTATCTCGCTCGTCAAAGTGCTCCAGCTCCATATCTCTGCCGAAGGACATGATGGAGTTAAAGTGGAACCTAGGAGGCACAGAAAGAAAAAAAAAAGAGAGAGAGAGACACATACTGATGTTATTTTAAGACCATGATTTGAAAGGCTCAGCTCCAGAGCAGCTGGTGGAAATATCGATGCAGTTGATGATATATTTAATATGAGTTATCAAGTTGGAAGAGAAGGAAGTCGACGAAGAAGTAGAAGAGCCAGACTCTGGGGAAACAGCTTATTAATCAACCCCAGTTTTGTTAGAAACAGCTCCTCTGTATTGACCACCTACACCCTATCGGGTTCTGGACAACTGTGATTTCCAAGTCACAACAAACCTTCCCAGGGAGTATTATCCCTAATTACTGGCCAATTAAATGAGGCACAGAAAAATGTATGCAGGTGGTACGGTTGAGAAATGCTTGAACCGAGACTCCCACCCACGTTTGCTGGACTGCAAAGCCCAAACCTCCCTACAGCCTGCTCACTCTGGTGGCAGATGGAAGATACGCTTTCATATTACCCTAGGGCTAAAGACCGGTAGTGGTGGTGGCCGGGGCACAAGAGGGACACGTACTAAACAGCAGGGTTTTTTAAAAGTGATTTCACCCGGGCGCCTGGGTGGCTCAGTCGGTTAAGCATCCGACTTCAGCTCAGGTCATGATCTCACAGTTTGTGGGTTTGAGCCCCACATCAGGCTCTGTGCTGATGGCTTAGAGCCTGTTTCAGATTCTGTGTCTCCCTCTCTCTCTGCCCCTTCCCCACTCATTCTCTGTCTCTCAAAACTGAATAAATGCTAAAAAAAAAAATTTTTTTTAAAAGGTGATTTCACCATAACTCCTTTACTGACATTTAGTGCTTCAGATAAGTTGGGTTAAAAAAAAGAACAAGAAAAAGGAGGAGGAGGAGGAAGAGAAGAAGAGGAAAATGAAGAACAAGAAGGGCGAAAAGCTACCTCTTGGGAGGGCTTTGCCTCTCCTTCCACTTTGTCTTTGTGGCTGAGGGAATGAGAGCTTAGAGATGCTGATCAAGTACATTTCTCAAGGTTACGCAGCTAGTACAGGACCCAGTCTGGATCAACATCTTTATTAAGCCTCATTTCCTCAACTACGCATAGGGACGCTAAACATACTGACTTTAAGTATTAATACCTTGGGAGAGCGTCTAGCGTGTGAGAAGTATTAATGCTGTTTATTAATAAAATCTGCTTTTCTCTTCTGAACTCTGTCACAGAAACAACTAGTAGGAATAGAATCTTCCCATTTTCTGGCAAGGAAAAGCCGCTCATGGGTCTGCCTGATTTTCATCTTAGGACCTTCTGAAAGGTATATGCTTGTACCTCATGGTCCCCATTCTACTTTCTGTGGAGCCCTGTCATCAGCAAGCTGCCTGTGGGATCATTTCATCCTTGCTAACAGGTTAGGTGATAAAGGCGTGTGATGTTGACCCTTCCAGGGGGGATCCACATTTTAACAGAACAATCTAGAAAGCATTCAGAAGAAAGGGTTTTGATGACAAAATTTCAGGCATGTTGAAATACAATATAAGGGAAAGGAAAAATCTGGGGCAAGAACCTTATGAGTACTCCCCAAATCCTTCAGACGTTGCCTTTCTGAAGGTCAATCCAAACTAACCAAAAGTACTGCCAAGCCTCCCTGACCTTTCCTCGACCCTCAGTAAAGTAACCTCTGGTCCATTCAGAGTGGCTAAAAATTCACCTGTAAAAGCACTGCAAGGGACTACACACTCCTGAAATGAAGTGGAAAATGCTAATGTTTACTGAATGTCTATGATGAGCCTGACACTATTATTCAGCAATCAAGTGTTGTGCAATCTGGCACAAATTCCCCTCTAAACCCTCAATGAGGTCAGTAATATTATCATGACTGAAGGTGAGTACAGGATATATACATATCCAAGGTCCCAGAGTTATAATTGAGGGAGTTGGGATTTGAACCTGGGTTTACTCTGACTCAGAAGCTGGCACTCCCTCCTTTCTATATCCCATGTACTATGTCTTAGAAGCCAGACCCTCTGAGATCCTCCCGAGATCCATTCATCCACGTAAAGTAGTTTTTTTTCTGGTAAACTAGCCCTGTGACCTTGGGGAAGTCACTTAACTGCAGAGGCCTCATCTACACACAGAGTGGGCAGGAGTCACCAGCCTCTAATATCTCACTTGCTCAGGAGTCTATTGCTGACCCCACTGGGAGCCCAGGGTGTGATTCAAACCCGGACTGATGAGTTGTTCAGTGTATTTTTTTCCTCCAAATATGAAAAAAAGCTACCTCCTACCTCTTAGTAACTCGTAATAGTCTAAATTTGTATTTTCTAGAAAAAGCTATGCCATACATAGGTCGACAGGAATCAGTTTCATTGACTTTGAAGTTGGATAACTTCAAAACAGTGATCACTTGATATCTAGTTCTTCAGCCAATATTAACTGACTAACAGAACCAATACTTTGTCCATGGTATCATAACTGCTCCTACTGTTTTAATTTGTCTCTTAAAAGGAGCTCTTCTGTCTCCCAAAAAAGGGTGTTTGTCTGGGGGGGGAGGGGCAATGGGGTACCCATGCTAACTCACTAAGCTCTTCACACTTCATATATTATAAAAGCCAAGTTGGCTTTTGAAGCTTCTGTCTTATTTATTTATTTACTTATTTATTTATTTATTTATTACTAAAGTTAGAGCAAGAGAGAGTGGGGGAGGGGCAGAAAGAGGAGAGGAAGAATCCCAAGCCAGCTCCATGCTTGATCAGCACAGGCCCAATGTGGGACCTGTGAGATCATGACCTGAGCCAAAGTCAGACACTTAACCAACTGAGCCACCCAGGCGCCCCTATTTTTAAAGGCAGTAATCAATCTTCCAGCCCTGGGGGTTTCCTCACAAATCTATATAAACCAAAAGACGACAAGCAGGACCATAGCGAAGGATGACACAACTGTGTCACCAGAGTGTGCTGATGTAGTCTGAAGGGACTTTTATCTAGCGATTCGCAATTTGCAAAAGCCAAATAATTTAGCAACTGATGGAATTCCCTAGAGGAATCAGAAATAGAAATAAACTAAAATAGAAAAAAGTTGGATTTATTTGTCTCTTTCCTCAAACTTGACGGTACGTTCAAGCGGGACAACCACCACATCTTTTACTTCCTTTCACTGAGCCGGCCCAAAAGTCCGCAATGATGTTGGTGACAAAGAAAACCTGCACTCAGGGTGAAATCATTTTCAAGGCTACAGCTACCACTAAATGAATATCAAAAAACACACTACCCACAAATGTTCCAATAATTATGCGCAACATCAAAATAGATGTTCCTTCTCTTGCCTTGGCTGGCTCGGCTCTTCCATGGGCTTAGTCGCATATTTGAACCAAGAGCTTCTGAAGAGAAGTCACTGGGCTGCCCCAGTTTCTTGCTTCTGCACAGGAAGGCGGCCAAAGCACGGAGACACAGGCTCACAGACCACAGGTGGCCAGGGGCCTGGGTACACATGTGTCATGGAACGGAGAAGGTAACCACACCGCCCTAGCCACAGGGATCACAGGCACTTGGGAGGGGAAGGAGGGGGCTGGCTCTTATCCTATAAGCAACTGCCATGCCGGGAAATCAGCATCCTCAAATGTCTCCTGTGAGATCTGTCACCATTTTGAGGAAACTCTGTGTGCATCCTTCTCCGGAGGAGGATATGAGTTTCTGTTTGAGAGATTTCCACAAACACCCCCCCGCCCCACTCCAAGATGTAATTTGGCATAAAGATGACTACATCTAAACAGATGCTGGACCTGGAAGTCCCAAGGCATATTTTGCCAGTGGGATGAGGATGCAGGTGGATGGGCAGGTGTGGAATCAGAGGCACACACACCCCTTCAGAGTACACGCACCATGCTGCACGCAGATATCACAGGATGTGTGCCCATCTTTTATAATGTTCCTACATATAACCCCTCCGAAAATCCCTTCTCATCGGCCTTCGTGTGACACTTCATACTTAAAAGACTGTCCTACTTTCCTTTCCAGTGGAAAGGTGATCTATTTAGGAACGCTCATAAAGCGCATTCAGAAACACCCTGCAGTGTGGCAGCTGAACGCGTGTGCACCATAATCTGGACACACACTCACAGGTGTGGAGACAGGGAGCCGCTTTGAATGAAACCTTTCATTCGCTCCATCTCCTCCAAGCATCTCCTTGCTAAATCCAGCAGTGATTCCGCGCAAACCTGGTTTTCGAAAGCAGCGTCTTTTGTGGGGCGATGCAGGGCTGTGCGTGCGCTCCCGCCAGGAGGAAAATGCCATTTCCTCTCCGCAGGCTTTTAGCGCTGCAGGTACTAATTTCTACACGAGGCAGGCTCGCTGTCCCCGAAGGAACTTGAGACCCTGTAAATGGACTTGCGACACCCACACCGCGGCCACCCACCACGCACAGATCGCCCCATCTTCAGACACACCACCCTCCCGGGCACACGGAAAAGCGCACACACGGAAAAGCGCACACACAATAAGACGCCCGACTGGGCCACTCCTTCCAGGCGCAGACTTGGCCCTCGCTCCGCGGCCAGTTCTGACAATGACGAACACCTCGCCCAGCTCCTCCGCCCCGGCTCTCCATCTCCGCTAACAACGTGGCGAAAAGCCTGGCGGGGAGGGCTGGGGGGGGGGGGGGGGTCCNGACCGCAGTGACCTCGGTGCGGCTGGCTCGCACGAGCCCCCAGACCTCCCCCGTTCCTCGGGAGAGGCTGTGTGGACCTAGGGGAAGGTGGGATGGGGGGCTGGGGACGGAGGGCGAGAACACGGGAGGGGCCAGGTCTGAGCCGGGAAAAGTGCGAGACGGAGAGGTGAGGGGTGGCGCCGCGGTGAGGCCCCTTCCCTCAGGGGAGACAAGGGAAACAGTTACTTCCTCGTCCCCCAGCACACTACCCCCCCCACACACACACACTCTTTATGTGACTTAATGATTTAACACTTTTACCAGGATTATGGAAGCCAACGTGATCCACTCTCATCAATCTTGTCCAAGAGGCATCCATGCATTTCCTCCAGGGAGGACCTACCCCCCAATCTCCTAATGTACACCCTAGTAGGCTCCTTATGGGGAAGGACCAGATCTGTTCGTAGACCCCATCAGTCAGCTCCATTGGGTCCCAGGACTTGAGTCACCCTTAAAATAGTGAAGTCTGCTTAGAGCCGAGTATGTCCCACCAGGCGCTTGATAACTTCAAGGCCAGGTTTCACCACTGGAGATACGAGGGTTGCCAAAGCGAGCTGTCAGCACTGGAAAGCCCCATGAGCTCACAAGCCTTTCGTCCTGGGGCGGGAATGTTCCCAGAAGCCAAGCTGTCCGCAGCTTCCTCCAGTCTTTGCACAGAAGCCCAGGGAGTGGGAGCAGGTTGCTGACCTGTGAAACCTTAGCCTGCTTCACTGGGCAGCCTAAATTTTGGTCCAGTTAATCTTCTTCAGTCAAGTTGCTTGGGACAGATACATGGGGACAGATACAGACATGTATCCGTCCCACATATGCACACGTGTATCTTTTTCTCTCCTCTTAAGTGTGACACTTTTCGTGGAAAATCAAATTTTTATTTTTCTCTTGCCCAGTGAGCCCAGTCACATATTCGACTACTTATTAATAAGAGCTAATCTGAAATACTTTCAAAGTATTATGTAAATACTAAGTAATTACCATCTGTTGTAAAATGCCACTCAAATGAGATACATGTTGCATATTCAACAAGTTGCTGCAATATTTATTTTTGAACTAGTTAATAGCCCAGGGATAAGGGTACATGAACTCATCAAATTAACTAAATAAAATACCGAGCCTGTCCCTTCAAATTCTAATGCAAAACAAGGGCCCAAGGTGTAAGTGCAGAGAAACTGAGGAGTCAAGTGTATTTTCGTGAGAACAGAAATAAGAACTTCTATTTACCTTTCAAGGGACAAATGCCACGCAATTTCCGCCAAAATGCTAAGCCAAGAAATAAATTCCATTTCGTAACCCTATGGATATTCTATCGGGGGTCATTTCTTAAGCACTTTAAGTAATTCAACCATAACGTACAGCTTTCCTAGCTGGTCTACCTGCGACATGCAGATAATGTGTTTAAAACAGCAAAACACCTTAAGAGTTTGATTCTCTCAGCTGCAAATTGCTCTCGCTAGAAATAGTGGGGCATCATTAACTCTTTCAGGAAACCCAGGGCACTGATAATAGATGAGCACACTAAGTGGCACCCACTGGCTACTATACTTACTATACTGTGGTCGTATCATTTAGCCAGAACAGCAGGCTGGTACTAACTGGCACTCAGTGACCTGACAGAAGTAATTACAGGAGTGCATAAGTTACTTCTAGGAAGTTTAATGAATTTAGCCAGGAAACCCCTCATTCAAGCAATTTTCAAAAAACTGATGTTACTTCCTTTACGTTCCCTGGGTATCGATCAAAGAAGTGACTGGAATTAATGGATCCTTTCCTCATGAAAATCTGAAGTTAATGGAGATCTCAGTCCAACTGCCCAGAGGTAATGCTGTTTAAGCTGTGCACCCCAACTGCAGCTCCAGGCAGAGAACCACAGCTCTGCATCCACAAGATTGACAAGGCCTTGGCCACCATTGCGCTGTCAATGACTTCCGGTAAGCGAGTGTTTGCTTTCTGTTGTGCCACGGCTTCTACACATTTTCTTATCTCATACTCATACCATTCAAGGTAAGCATCAGTATCCTTACCTTACAGATGAAGGAATTTAGGCATAGGGAAGTTACATCATCTGCAAAGAGTCATGCAGCAAATGAATGTTGAGCCTACCTCCATTTTTAAAATCCCTATGTTTTAAAATTCAAGTCAGTTTTCCAATTGCTATGCCATATGCTTATTAAGCAATACCAAATTCTAGTCTGAAATATATTCTCTTTTGGAAAATACAGTCATTTAATCAGTGAATTTATCATTTCATAACAGAGAGAGAGAACAACTCTTGGCTGTTGTGAACACTGCTTTCCTTATTGATGGGTATCACCAAATGTATCTATTCTGAACTGAACTTTTCATGAGAGTATTTGTGTCACCTGTGACTCAGGTTGATGGACAATCTTAGCTACGTGAGTGTTGTTTTTTTGCGGTAAGTTTTCACGTCCAAACCAAGGAAGAAAAAGAGAACTAAAGAAAAATAATTTTTAGTTGACCATACATTTCTTTCCAGATACCTTTTATTGGCTTCTTCATAGAAAATAGCTCCATCATGTAGATTCAAAGAGAATAACAGAAAACGGGATATTAGCAGGAAGAGATGCACTTTCTGTTCTTCTCTCTAGAAGGGAATTAATCTGCCCCCATCCACAATCTCTCTGCAGTCCTCCACCAAGGCCAAGGGCATGCAGTGCCCCTGTGCTGGGGTACCTAAGCATGTTTACTGGCCACAATTGTGAGAAACAGCTTTATAGAATATGATCATCATTCTGATTTTCCTTGTATTTTGTCCCATATAGTAAAGCCTCTTTATGGCACTTTCCACATCTTTTCATTACACAGCCCTTACTTCTGCCTTCTACGATACTCTGGTTTCTCTTCAGATCGTATAAATCTTTCGCCTTTTATTTCTGCCTTCTACTGAAAAGACGGAAACTCAATGACGAGGGACACTGACAGCAATCGTCCAATTTTTACCCCACCATGAGTTCCCTCTAACAAGTGATCTTCCAGCTTTCTAACTGTGAACCATGTGACAAAAGTAGAGAGAAGTAAGATTATCCTCTGAGAGTTAAGCTAGATCACAGAATTCTAGACACAGTGGCTGAGATCTCCATAAGTAATTTTTTAACTAGCCATTTACCTCTGGTTTGGCACTCCAAAGTATGCCAAGGGGCCAAACTATACAAGGTTCGCGACACGCACAAAGGAGGAAGGGACTCTACCCCCCTGAGAGGCCTTCTCTAAACTGACAGAGAGCTTTCCCAAAGGGCTTCCCAGAGCTCATTTCCCCCTTTCCTGAGTAATCACTTACGTGTAGTTTCCTTTAGTTGAAGGGAACTCAGCACAGCCCACCCCTCTACTGACCCACTTTGCTGAGCACCTCCTCACCTTAAACTGAGACCTTAAACCTGGTCTTCTCTTTCAATCTACATGAGAATAAATCTAATGGCCCTGTCTTTTACTTGACAGCCTTATTATATTCTACCAAATTCTACTCTTCATTAACTAGGAATCCCCAGCTCCCCAGCCCTTCAACCAATTTTTTAAAATGTTTATTTCATTTTTGAGAGAGAGAGAATGCAAGTGAGCAGAGAGAGAGGGGAACCGAGGATCTGAAGTAGGCTCTGTGCTGACAGCAGAGAGCCGGAAGTGGGGCTCAAACTCACAAACCATGAGATCATGACCTGAGATGAAGTCGGCCACGTAACCCACTGAGCCACCAAGGCGCTCCGGCCCTTCAGCTATTCCTCACGGGACACGGTTTGGAAGTGTCAGTGTGTGCAGCTGTCGGTACCTCCCTCCACATCTGCTTCTCAGAACTGGACGTGGTGTGACAGGGGTGGTCTGACTGGGGAGGCTCAGTGACTTCTGTGGTTCGCAACACATTGCTTCTGTTAAAGGAGCCTAACATCACATCAGTGTCTCTGGCCAGCGTGCCGCACTACGGACTCATGAAGTCAACTAGAATCTCCGTGCGTTTCACATGTTTTGCTCTTAAAGTCCCTTATCCTGTATTTGTTCAATTAGATTTGGGGCACCTAAGTCCAATGTTCTGTATTTTCCCTTATTAAATTGTCCGTTGTTATTTGATCAACCTTTCCAACCTGTTGAGTGAGATCCTTTTGGGCACATTATGTCACTTACTTCAGCTTTTTTTTTTTTTTTTGGTCTGTCTGATTAACACTACACCAACATCCTCATCTCAGCTGCTGATAAAAGCTTTCAACAGGACCATGGTCACAGCAGGCTCTGTCAGCTCACTGCCCAGGGTCTCTCTCCAGCTTGACCACTGATGGCAAATGACTCTCCATGTAGTGGTAATTACAGACATTAACGTGTTCTCTACGGCAAATAAATATCTAGAGATCTAGTGATAGCTAAAAAAAAATCTAGTGTTTTTTACGGGGTGCCTGGGTGGCTCAGTCGGTTAAGCGTCCGACTTCGGCTTGGGTCATGATCTCCCGGTTCGTGGGTTCGAGCCCCGCGTCGGGCTCTGTGCTGACTGCCAGCTCAGAGCCTGGAGCTTGTCTTTGGATCCTGTGTGTCCCTCTCTCTCTGATCCTCCCCTGCTCACACCGTCTGTCTCTCTCTCTCAAAAATAAATAAAACATTAAAAAAACTAAATTGTGTTTTTACATCTAGGATTATATCCTTGACTTCCATACTACTTTTTCATCCATTCACCCATTCACCCAAGAAATAATTTTCGAGTGTCCCCAATGTGGCAGGCCCCGAGCTAGGTGGCAGTGATGCAGTCATGCAGTAGAATCACAAGGATTCTCTCTGCCCATGGCATCGACAGCCTGTAGGGACACAGATGTTAACCACATACTTACACAAATAATTATTTCATTTCAAAATACCTAAGTCCTGGGAAGGAAAAGAACAAAGAGCTTCAGAGAAAGCTTCCCCAAGGAAGTAACACTTAAGCAGAGACCTGAAGCCAGCAGGCAACAGGGCGGAAGAGTATGAATGCAAGCAGAAAAAATAGCCCTGTGCGGAGTGAGTGGGAAGCAGCTTGTTCTAGGAGCAGGAGATGGGCGGACTGGCTGCGGCGGAGCGGAAGGGCGTGGGCTGTGAAGGTGGGCATGTGCCAGCGCTTCGGCTGCCAGGGTCCGAGAGCCAGAGTAAGGAAAGTGGACTCTGTTGTAAGAGAAAAGGGAAATCACTAAAGAGTTTCAAGCAGAAAACTTGCCAGATCAGATTTGCATGTTTAAAAAAAAACTTTTTAATGTTTATTTTTGAGAGAGAGACAGAGTGTGAGAGGCAGAGGAGCAGAGAGAGAGGGAGACACAGAATTCGAAGTGGGCTCCAGGCTCTGAGCTGCCAGCACAGAACCCAACATGGGGCTCAGGCTCACAAACCGCAAGATCATGACCTGAGCCGAGGTCGGACACTTAACCGACTGCGCCACCCAGGCGCCCCGGATTTGCATGTTTAAAATCTGCTCTTGCTTTCCTGGCTGCTATTGGAACATTCTGGAGAAGCACAGGGGAACGAGAGCAATTTCACTTTCAAGGTCTCAGTTGGAGAGGGTGGCTGGGAAGTGGTGGGAAGGAAACTTCCTTCCAGTTGTATTATGTTTTTCTTGTGATGTGAAGCTGAGCTTATTAAGGTATTTAGATCCAGGGAGTTTTTTAAGTCCATTGATTAAATACAGCATCTCTAATTGAAAAAATATTTAAATTTCTACATTGTTTTTTATACAATCATTTCAGAAAAATAACTTCACAGTGTGTATTTATACATTCTATCGCTGCTCCAGGACATGGAACAGTCCCTGTACACTAAAGGAAAATTTTACTTAATCCTGAAAGTAACCTCAAACTAGTCACCTTTGCTAAAATGCATTTGAATAGAATTTTATTTTGCCACATTCTTCCCCCCAGAAGTTTCTTAAGTAGATGAGTCACTTTTTATATTCATTAAGGCATACTTATATTAAAATATACCATTTGCTGAGTTCCATTCCTGAGATCTCTCACTGATTCTATAGGACATAAATACTTAAGAAGTCACAATAGGTATGCCAGTACCCTGGGAATGTAGAATCTACCAGAAACACCTAAGGCTTTTTAGACCTGGGTTTAGACAACATTGATAGTCCTTTTATCAAATATGCATGTAGAGTGAATAACTTCATCCATAAAGTCAAAGGGTCTTCGGTGACTTTTGAATGTATCTCACCTTTCATTTCATTCATTTTGTTTTGTTTTGTTTTTTATTTGTGGAAGTGGATTCTGAAATGTATCTTCCAAACAGAGAAAACTTACAAAAGTTCTGCTGTTGATAATTTTCTAGTTGGAAAAAAAAAACAAAGTATTTTATATGTATTCCTCTAAACTTTTTCATGTGTATTGACACATGCAAAAATATAGTCTTAAATAGGAAAAAAAAAAGTGGTGTGTTAATGTATATAGTGTTTTGGAACTCTTATTCACTTCACAATCAACTCAAAATGTATCACAAATCTAAATATACTAATCTAGTGTACAGGTATATGATGCTGAACACTGAAAAGCCACCCTACCTTTCTTGATTCTAATAAAAAAAAAAAAAGAAAACCATGAGTCCAGATGACTAAATATATTGTGGGTTTTTTTTTTTAATTGGTAAGCATGAGTCAAGTAACAAATACACAAAAGGGAAAGGAAGCAGAACTGGCTTTACCTTGAGGGCACTGAGTTTCAGTGTTCACAGCTGCCCAAGGCAGGGGATTGGAAAACAAAGCAGATAACACACTATTAATGGGAGACACTGAAAAGGAAACCCTATTCATGAAGCTGTGACCTCAAAGGGCTGTACTCTGAGTAAAAGAGTACCTGTCTCAAAATCTGGTGTTAGGTAAATAAGGAAAATATTCCCTAAGAATTAGATATGCAAGGAGGATGAGTTAAGATGGAGCAGCATGGAGACCCTGAGCTTGTCTCTTCCCTGAAACACAGCTAGATGTGCACCGTACCGTTTTGCACACCTACGCAAATGACCTGAGGATTAACGCAACAATCTGCAGAACTTGAGCCACAGAATTCAGCAGGTATGCAGTGCAGAGAGGCTTTTCTTTCCCTTCTGGGGGAAAGAAAAGCCTTGGAGGGTAGGGAGCTATTTTTACAGAGAGAGGACAGAGGAAAAAAAGGGGAGAGTGTGGCACATGGAAATGGTGAAAGAAAAGCACTCCCCCAAAAGTAGCTGGAGAGAAAGAGTGAAAACAGTCACATGTGACTGAATAAGAAAGCTGTTACCCAAAACCACTGATGGGAAGAAAGAAGAGGGTTTCAACACCACCAGGATTCTATAAAGAGTGGAGTGCAGAGTCTAAAGTTCCAGAGCTCAGTGCCTGGCGGTGCTCTGGTGAGGAGAAAGGGCGAACCCCCAGGAACAGGCAGCTGAGGGGTCCCTGTACCACATGCGGAGGAGCAGTCCCCTGCCTGGAGAGCATTTGGTAGAGGCCATACGGCCTCCCCAGAGGCAAAGGTCCCAAGGGACCCTGGAGAGCAGCCACATTTGCTGGTATTGGAACAAAGATGCCAGAGTGCAGCGAAAGCTGGCACCAGTGTTGTGATTTGCGGTAATCGCTGAACCTCTGCCACTGCGCGATCACAGGAACGTTTTTCTGGGGCAAGCCAGCACCTGGCCATGGCTCAGTGAGACCCTCCCCCAGAGAGTTGGAGCAGTTCCAAGCTGCAGTGGTCTCTCAAGTGAGGGGTTTTGCAATACAGCCCCATCTGACATAAAACTCAGGGTATCAGAATGGATAAGAAAACATGACCTTTCTATATGCTGCTTATAAGAGACTCATTTTAGACCTAAAGATACCTGCATATTGAAAGTAAGGGGATGGAGAACCAGCTGTCATTCAAATGGTCGTCCAAAGAAAGCTGGAGTCACCAAACTAGACTTTAAAATAAGCTGACAGGTGGACAGCTTGGGTATGGACAGGGTAGAGTCAGGGAGTGGACAGAGGCCTGAGACAAAGGAGGGGTACTTGATTGCAGGTGGGTGAGAGCACAAGGTATCTGTGCCAGAGACTAGGGAGCTGGGTGAAGTCATTGCTACCTCTCCCGCGCATGTGCATATGTGCATGCACCCTAATCCACCCCAGTAAGCTAAGCAGCTCCACCTAGTGGAGAACGGCGCTGTTACACCAAGCCCCAGCCAACTGTGCCCTCAAAGCACATCCCCTAGAAGAACCACACAAGTCCTTTCACCTGCTTAGTGTATGGACTACAGAGGGCTTCATACTTTCAGTTGTAGAGGAAACTGGATGTAACTTCATTCGGGTTTCATTGTTTGTTGTTCAGTTATTTGTTCATTCATTTTCTTTGCTTCTATTTTTGCTTAAATTGTTTTCTTTTACTTTTTTTCTTTTTTAGATACAGGAAGAGAAATTTTTGCTCTTATTTTTTTACTTTTTATTTTCAAAAATTATTTATTCTATTTCATTTTCTTTATTTCATTTTTTCTGTTATATAATTTTTTAAATTTTCAAATATTTCCTCACTTTTTTTCTTTTCTTTCACTTTTTTCTTTATTCTATCAAGCTTCTTTCAATAAGCAGACCAAAACACACCTAGTACCTAGCTTCCTTTATTTGATTTTTTTGTTTTGTTTTTAATTTTTCAATTTTAATTTAAATTTTATTATCTTCTTCCTCCAAAATGATAAAATGAAGGCATTCACCCCAAAAGAAAGAACAGGAAGAAATGACAGCCAGGAGCTTAATCAACACAGATATAAGCAAGAGATCTGAACTAGAATTTAGATCCACAATAACAAAAATACTAGTGGGGCTGAAAAAAGAAAAGAATCCCTTTCTGTGGAGATAAAGGAAATAAAACCTATTTGGGATTAAATTAAAAATTCTATAACTGAGAGGTAATCTCAAATGGATGCCACAATGAAGCAGAGCAGTGAATCAGTGATTTAAAAGATAAAATTATGGAGAATAATGAAGCAGAAAGAAAGAGGAAGACAAAAGTAAAAGATTACAATACAACACTTAGAAAATTCAGTGACTTATTAAAAAGGAATAATATCCTCCAGATCATTGGAGTCCCAGAAGATGAAGAGACAGAGAAAGGGATAGAAAGTTTATATGAGCAAATTATGGTGGAAAACTTTCCTAATCTGGGGAAGGATAGAGACATCAAAATCTAAGAAGCAAAGAAAACTCCCATTAGAATCAACAAAAATCGACCATCACCAAGGCATATCATAGTCAACTTCACAAAATACACAGACAAGGAAAGAATCATGAAAGCAGCGAGGGAAAAAGTCCTTTCCCTATAAGAGAAGACAAATCAGATACACAGCAGACCTATCCACAGAAACTTGGTAGGCCAGAAAGGAGTGGTAGGATATAGTCAACGTTCTGAATCGGAAAAATATGCGGGCAGGAATTCTTTATCCAGTAAGGCTGTCATTCAAAATAGAAGGAGAGATAAAGAGTTTCCCAGACAAACAAAAACTTTAAAAGGTTTGTGACCACTAAAATAAGCCTGCAAGAAATTATAAGGGGGACTCTTTGAGTGGAGAAAAGACAAAACAAAACAAAAAAGACCAAAAGACGAAGACTAGAAAGGGTCATAGAACATCACCAGAAACACCAACTCTATAGGCAACACAATGGCACTAAATTAATATCTTTCAGTACTCACTGTCAATGTCAATGAACTAAACACTCCAATCAAAAGACACAGGGTATCAGAATGGATAAGAAAACAAGATTCATCTATATGCTGCTTACAAGAGACTCATTTTAGATCTAAAGACACCTGCAGATTGAAAGTAAGGGGATGGAGAATCATCTCTCATTCAAATGGTCATCAAAAGAAAGCTGGACTTGCCAAACTAGATTTTAAAATAAAGATTGTAATAAGAGACGAAGAAGGGCTTTATATCATAATTAAGGGGTATATCCACAAAGAAGATCTAACAATTGTAAATATTTATGCTTCCAACGTGGAGAGATCCCAAATATATAAACCAAAAATCACAAACATAAAGAAATTCATTGATAATAATACCATAGTAGTAGGAGAATTCCACACCCCACTTACAACAATGGACAAATCATGTAAGCAGAAAATCAACAAGAAAACAATGGTTTTAAATGATACGCTGGATGAGACAGACTTAACATATATATTCAGAACATTTCATCCTAAAGCAGCAAAATACAGGGGCGCCTGGGTGTCTCAGTCATTTAAGCCTCCAACTTCAGCTCAGGTCATGATCTCGCAGTTCATGAGTTTGGAGCCCACATTAGGCTCTGTACTGACAGCTCAGAACCTGGAGCTTGCTTCAGATTCTGTGTCTCACTCTTTCTATGCCCCTCCCTCTCTCTCTTTCTCTCTAATAAATAAACAATAAAAACAAATAAATAAGTAACACAGCAGAATACACATTCTTGAGTGCACATGGAACACTCTCCCGAATAGATCACATAGTGGGTCACAAATCAGTCCTCATCAAGTACAAAAGGATTGAGATCATACCTTGCCTATTTTAAGACCACAACATTATGAAACTCGAAATCAACCACAAGAAAACATTTAGAAAGACCCTGAATACTTGGAGATTAAAGAACATCCTATTAAAGAATGAACTGGTTTACCAAGAAATTAAAGTGTAAATTAAAACATACATGGAAGCCAATGAAAATGATAACACGAAAGTCGAAAACCTCTGGGATGCAGCATAGGTGGTCATAAGAGGGAAGCATATAGCAATCCAGGCTTTCCTAAAGAAGGCCTAAACCTTCACCGAAAAGAGTTGTTAAAAGGAGAGCAAATAAAGCCCCAAACACGCAGAAGATGGGAAATAATAAAAATTAGAGCAGAAATCAACAATATCAAAATAAAATAAAAAAAAAACACAGTAGAACAGATCAATGTCCTGATCAAAAAGACAAAGGAAAGGACCCAAATAAACAAAATCATGAATGAAAGAGGAGAGATCATAATCAATACCGCAGAAATACAAACAATAATAGGAGAATATTATAAGCAATTAAGATACAACAAATTGGGTAATCTGGAAGAAATGGGTAAATTCCTAGAAACATATAAACTATCAAAACTGAAACAGGAAGAAATAGAAAATCTGAACAGACCCATAACCAGTAAAGAAACTAAATCAGCAATCAAAAATCTCCCAACAAACAAGAGTCCAGGGCCAGATGGCTTTGCAGGAGAATTCTACCAAACATTTATTTATTTATTTATTTATTTTAATATTTTTTTAAAAAAATATTTTATTTATTTTTGAGAGAGAGATAGAGACAGCATGAGCAGGGGAGGATCAGAGAGAGAGGGAGACACAGAATCTGAAATAGGCTCCAGGCTCTGAGCTAGCTGTCAGCACAGAGCCCGATGTGGGGCTCAAACCCACGAACCGTGAGATCATAACCTGAGCCGAAGTCGGACGCTCAAGCAACTGAGCCACCCAGGTGCCCCTATTTTAATATTTTTTAATGCTTTATTTACTTCTGAGAGAGAGAGAAAGACAGCGAACCATGAGATCATGACCTGAGCCGAAGTTGGACACAACCGACAGAGCCACCTAGGCGCCCCTCTACCAAACATTTAAAGAGTCAACATGTACTGTTTAGAAGCTGTTCCAAAAAATAAAATGGAGGGAAAACTTCTAAACTCATTCTATGAGGCCAGCATTACCTTGATTCCAAAACCAAGACCCCACCAAAAAGGAGAACTACAGACAAATTTCCCTGATGAACATGGATGCAAAAATCCTCAACAAGATTAGCCAACCAGATCCAACAATACATTAAAAGAGTTATTCACCACGATCAAGAGGGATTTATACCTTTACCAGATTTGTGCAGCTGAAAAAAAAAAAAACATTGAGCAAACTAGCAATAAGATTCAAAGAATTAATCCATAATGCAAACAGAGAAATGAAGAGATAGAAGATACTAAATACTAGTTAAGAGTCAAAAATACTAATTTAGTAAAAAGTTCAAAAAATACATCTAAGTAGAGTTCCAGCAAGAGAACAGAGAGAAAGAGAATGGGACAGGAAATATTTGAAGAAGCTTATTTCTTCACTTTAATAGTTTATGTTTATAGTTTCTAACTATAAAGTTTATAGTGAAACAGCAGAGCACAAAAAAACTGAGAATTAAGGCCAACTACTTGGACCCTCCTTATTCATGGACTCCCTATTTCCAAATTTATCTACTTGCTAAAATTTGTTTGTAACTCCAAAATCAGTACTTGCAGCCCTTTCATAGTTGATGGACATGCACAGGGTGGCAAACTACTAGAGTTTCCCAGCCCAAGGTGTCAGCTGAGGTCCAACAAGGCTTCCCTCTATCCTATTTCAGCTCCAGTGTTACAAACGTGCTCATTCCACAGTCTACTGAATGCTTCATTTTTCCTATTTTTGTACTTTTTGTTGGTGATTTTGCTGTTGAAAATGCCTCCCAAGCATGCTGCTGAAGTGCTACTTTAGTGTTCCTAAGTGCAACCAGGTTGTGATGTGCCTGACAAACGATGCATTGGATAAGCTTCCTCTAGTCATGGGTTACAGTGCCACTGGCTGTGATTTCAATATTAGTGAATCAACAATCTGTATAAAACACATATAAAACAAGGTTATATATTGATCATTGGATGAAAATTTTGTGACCAGAGGCTCACAGGAGGAGGCTAACCCTCTATTTTCTCTAGGAATAATACTTTAGTATTTGCTAGTTCAGAGTTTACACTAACTTCATAACTTTATAGAACAAAACTACCGCAAATAATGAGGGCCAACTTTATCCAGAAAGAAATAAAGCAGAAGACAGGCAACAGAGGAATGACATCTTCAAGGTGCCAAGACAAGATAATTATCAACTACAATTGCAAACCAAAGAAAATCATTCTCAATAAGAGTGGAATAAAGATATTTTTCCGAGAAACTAAAATTGAAAATGTTTACCACCTATAAATTCTCACTTAAATCCTAAAAAATGCATTTCTAGAATAACAGAATTCATTCAGGTGGTAAAAGAAATGAACAGCAAAGAAAATGACAATACTAAGTGTGTAAAATTTATAATGTGGAGTTACAAAAAGATGGAACTAAAATTCAGTGGTGGGAAGGTGGTTAAAATTTTAAGTGTTTTGAGTTTGGAAGAACTAAAATGCTGATTAAATTTACACATTAACAGATTAAGCTTGAATGCTTACATATCTAGAAAAATCACAAAAAGTAGGTATAAGATGTGTAAGTCCCAAAATAATAACTATAGTATTAATTATTAATAATTTTATTATAAAATTTTTCCATTACTTT
The DNA here is from genome assembly GCF_008692635.1 of Crocuta crocuta. Taxonomy (NCBI): domain Eukaryota; kingdom Metazoa; phylum Chordata; class Mammalia; order Carnivora; family Hyaenidae; genus Crocuta; species Crocuta crocuta. The sequence continues at coordinate 4,515,713 of NW_027527955.1, forward strand.
TTCTAATTAATCTAAACTGTAAAGACATGATAACATTTTAAATATAAGGATAGAGGAATTATACCACACCAACACTGAGACAAGTGTACCAAGGTAAAAACGTCCAGAGATGAAGAGGTCTTACATTGTGATAAAATATTTAATTGATCCAGAACATAAAATGGTTATAAGTAGGTATATGCAATTAGCATCACCTCAATAACATAAGGAAAACATTGACAGAATTATAATAAAATGGAAAAATTTTCAAAACATTGTCAAGTATTGATATCATACAGTCAATATTCTCTCCTACAATGCAATTAAGAAGGAAATGAATAATTAAAGGGAAATGAATTTAAAAACCGATACATTAAAAAAATTTCAAATATACTTTTAATAATACATTGCTCTAAGAAGAAATTATAATGGATTTTTAAAAAATACTTTAGAAAACCAATGAGCTAAGCATCTAGTTTCAGAAGTTAAAAACAACAGAGGAAAACCAACAAAAGTGTCTTTTAAAAGTAAGAACTTCCGGTAGGAAAATTCTAAGATGACTCTCAAAATTTCTGTCTCCTTGTGCGATTACCTGATCTAATTCCCTATTGTTGCATGGGGGTGGGGGTGGGGGGGCATGACCTAATCAGGTGAACCCTTCTAAAAGAAGATCTAGACGTCAGAGACAGAAGTCAAAAAGATCCAAAGCTTTAGCAGAGGTTCTCGTGCTGGCTTGGAACAAAGCAAATAACTATGTTGTGAACAGCCCACGGAAACCACATGGCAAATAACTGTGTTTGGTTTTTGGAAACTGAGAATGGTCCTTAGTCCCCAGCTAGCAAGAAAATGGGGCAAAGAGGGCACAGTCATGTAATCACAAATTTTGCTAAAACGGTAAAGCTTGGAAGAGAATCCCGGGCCTCCGATGTGAATCATAACCACAGCTGACACCTTAATTTCAGCCTGATGGGACCCTGAGCAGAGGATCCAGCTAACTCATGTCCAGACTTAAGATAATAAACGGGCATTGCTCGAGCTGCCAAGTTTGTGGTCATTTGTCACACAGCAATGGAAAATTAAAACAGAGCTGACTTAATGTTCCAGAAAACAAAAATACTTATACAATCACCAAAGACAAAAGTTGGTTCGTTAAAAATACTGATAAAAATAAATCAATCTTTGGCAAGATCAAGTAACAAAATAAAGAAGGCGAAAATTAGTAAATAATAGGAGTAAAAAGTGCACACAACTTCAGATGTTGCAGGTATTTAAAGATAATAAGAGGGTATTAAAACAACTCAATACCAATACACTTTAAAGCTTAGATAAGATAAATTCTTAGAAAAAATAATTTACCAAATCTGACTTTAGAAAAAACAGAAATTAGAGTTTTCATTTTCTTTAGGTAAATTCCCAGTATCAGTATAGAATTACTGGATCGTACGGTATTTCTATTTTTTGAGGAACCTCTGTATGTTTTCCACAGTAGCTGCACCAATAAACATTCCCACCAATAGTACGAGAGTTCTTTTTTCTCGACATTCTCGTAAACATGTGTTACTTCTTGTCCTTTTGATTTTAGCCTTTCTGACAGGCAGAAGGTGCTATCTCATTGTGGTTCTGATTTGCATTTACCTAACGATGAGTGATGTTGAGCAAATTTTCATTTTTCTGTTGGCTGTATGTGTGTCATTTTTGGAAAAATGTCTACTCAGATCCTCTGCCCGTTTTTTTTAAATTGTTTTTTGGGGGGTTTTTTTTGGTGTTGAGTTGTAGAAGTTCTTTATATATTTTGGATATTAACCCCTCATCAGATATATAATTTGCAATGATTTTGTGACAACATAGATGGACTTAGCTGGTATTACGCTAAGTGAAATAAATCAGACTGGAAAGGCAAATACCATACAATTTCACTCACGTGTGGAATCTAAAAAACAAAACAAATGAATGAACACACAAACTGAAACCAGTATCAGATCTAAAAATACAGTGAGCAAAGTGATAGTGACCAGAGGGAAGGGCGGTGTGAGGATGAGCAAAACGGTGAAGGGGAGTGGAAGACATACAGGCTTCCAGTCATAATGAGTAAGTCATGGGAATAAAAAGTACAGCATAGGGAACGTAGTCCATGATATTGTAAGTGTTGTATAGTGACCGATGGTACTAACACTCGTGGGGAGAACAGCATGAAATATAGAGATGTTGAGTCACTACGGTGTACACCTGAAACTAATGTAACATCATGTGTCAACTATACTCAATTAAAAGATTTTTTAAAAAAGAGTATTTTCTATTTCCACTCTACTTCCCGATTATGGAACATAAAATATACACGTAAATGTCATGTTTCCCCTGGATGCTATTTCATATCAATACAATTGTACATGTGTTATTAGGAAGGCATAATTCATCAAAAGAGTGAACCGTATTGGCTCCAAATCTATCTATTTGTATGTTAAATTCTTTAATAACCACAAGTATCAGCACTCATCTCAGGAGTTCACCTTTTAAGTGCAAATCGTTAGATTCAAAGAGACTGAAGTTAACAAAAACATTGAAATTAGTGATAGAAGAGTTATTAGAAAAAAACAGATCTAACATTCTAACTTTATTGTATCATTACTTCAGATCAAAATATTATACTACTATATTTTATTACTACATAATGGAAAAGGAAGAGAATGAGTGTTTGCTAAGGGTCTAGGATATGGTAGCCACCTTGTATGTGTTCTCTCATTTAATCTTCATGACAACTGTTTGACATAGGCATTCAGCTCCATTTTTATTTATTAAGAAAATTATGTTCACTGACTGGTAAAGTAACTTTCCAAAAGGTCTCATAATTATAAAGGTGGTAGAATAAGGATTTGCAGGAAAACCTGTCTCAAAAGTCAGAGCTCCTTCTACTATACTCTTAGCCCTAGAAAGCACCTAGAAGGCAAATGCATTTCAGGGAAGATGATTAGAAAGCAAGGAGGTGGGAAAGATAAGAAAGAAATGTACTGAAGGGTGGAGTAACATGACGTAACTCACAGTTGGCACAGAACTAATATAAGTAAACATGTCAAAAGAATTTGTCCTACAATGATTATTATATTTGCAAAAAAATTACCAAAACCCAGGAATTAAGTTGTTCTTTGTTTTCTTTTTTCCTAATGTTAGCTATTGCTCAAATTATATGATTCATCACATTGGTAAAAAGTGGATCTAAGAATTCCAAATGCTAAATTTGGAATTTATGTACAAATCTTTATACCATTCTACAATAAGCTATTTAAACTGGAATACTCTGGGGCGCCTGGGTGGCTCTGTCAGTTGGGCGTCCATCTTCGGCTCAGGTCATGATCTCACGGTTAGTGGGTTCGAGCCCCGAGTCAGGCTCTGTGCTGACAGCTAGCTCAGAGCCTGGAGCTTCTTTCAGATTCTGTGCCTCTCTCTCTCTCTGACCCTCCCCTACTCATGCTTTCGCGTTCTCTCTCTCTCTCTCTTTCTCTCTCAGAAATAAATAAAACATTGATTTTTTTTTTTAATTAACAAATAAACTGGAATACTCTGCTTCTGGTGGCTGCCACAAGGAAGTGGGTAGAAGACGGGTGAGCTAGGTAAAGGAGACTCAGAGCACACCTACCACGATGAGCACTGAGCAATGTATAGAACTGTTGAATCATGATGTTGTACAGGTGAAACTAACCCTGTATGTTAATTTATTTAAATAAAAAGAGTAAGCCATTAAGAAACTATAAAACCTAAAAATATAAAACACCCGGAAGAAAACATAGGGAAATCTCTGTGACCCTGAGTCAGGCAAATTTTTCTCAGAAACAGTGCTAA
>NW_027527955.1:4519587-4539055 GCF_008692635.1 Crocuta crocuta
GCCAAAACCACAATCCATAAAAAAAAAAAAAAAAAGATAAAATATATTTTATCAAAATTAAAGATACTAAAAACGGAAAGAATTATAAAGGTATTGAAAATTAAGACAACGGGGGAGCCTGGGTGGCTCAGTTGGTTAAGCGTCCGACTTAGGCTCCGGTCACGATCTCACGGTTCGTGGGTTCAAGCCCCGCGTCTGGCTCTGTGCTGACAGCTAGCTCAGAGCCTGGACCCTGTTTCAGATTCGGTGTCTCTCTCTCTCTCTGACCCTCCCTTTCTCACGCTGTCTCTCTCTCTCTCTCTCAGAAATAAAGAAAAAAGAAAAGAAAAAGAAAATTAAGACAACAAAAAGATAAGGTCACTGATTTGAGAAAATATTTACATATGATATTTCTGATGAAGGACTTGAGTGCAGAATATGTAAACAACTTTAAAAATTCAATAGTAATAAGACAACCTAATTAAAAGGTGGTAGAAAGATCTGAAAGGACACAAAAACAATACACTGATGGCAAATAAGGTCAACATCATTAGTTTTGAAGTAAATGTAAATCAGACCAACAAGATATCATTTAACATCCAGCAGAATGGCTAAAATTATAGGGTCCCTGGATGGTTCCATCAGTTGAACATGGGACTCTTGATTTCAGCTCAGGTCATGATCTCGTGAGGTTCCCGAGTTCAAGCCCCACACTGGGCTCAGTGCTGACAGCATGGTGCCTACTTGGGATTCTCTCTCTGCCTCTCTCTCTGCCCCTGCCCCACTCACACTCTCTCAAAATAATAAATAAACTTGAAAAAAAAAAGAATGGCTAAAATTAAGACTAGACTGACCAAGTGTAGACAAGGATGTGGAGGGATTGGAACTCATTTACTGCTGCGGGAAAGTAAAATGGTACAAACACTTCAGGAAAGATTTTGGCCATGTCCTAACACCGAAAACATATACCCTACCATATGATCCAGCCATTCTATTCCTAGGTAATTAATTATTCAGGAGATATGAAAGTATATTTACATAAAAAGTCTTGTACAGAAATATTTGTGGCAGTTTTATTTGTAATAGTCCAAAACTGGAAATAAGCCAAATGTCCATCAGCAAGTCAATGATCAATACACTGTGGTACATTCATACAGTAGAACAGTACTTAGCTTACTGCTAAAGGAATAAAATGTAGACATATAAAACAGGTAAATTTCAAAATAACTATGTTGAGTAAAAAAAGAGCCAAGTTCAATAAAAAATAATTACTACATACTTCCATTCATATAGACTTCACAATATGCATCTAATCGTTAGTGATATTAAGCAGATCAATGGTTGCCTTGAGATGGGAAGAGGAGCAAGAAGCAGAAATCATCAAGGAGCTGGAGAAAACTTGTGGGCAATGGGTATGTTCATTATTTTGACTGTGGTGATGGTTACACAGGTCTATAGATTTGTTAACACGATAAATTGTGCACTGGAGAGGCACCTGGATAGCTCAGTTGGTTAAGTGACCGACTCTTGATTTCGGCTCAGATCATGATCTCACGGTTCATGGGATCTAGCCCCATGTTGGCTCTGTGCTGACAGCGTGGAGTCTGTTTGGGATTCTCTCTCTCTATTCTGAGTCTCTCTGTCTCAAAATAAATAATAATTTAAAAAATTGTGCACTCTGGGGTGCCTGGGTGGCTCAGTTGGTTAAGCATCTGACTTCGGCTCAGGTCATGATCTCAGTTCATGGGTTCGAGCCCCGTGCTGGCCTCTGTGCTGACACCTCAAAAGCCTGGAGCCTGCTTCAAATTCTGTGTCTCCCTCTCTCTCTGCCCCTTCCCCCCTCTCTCTGTCTCTCTCTCAGAAATAAACATTAGGGGCGCCTGGGTGGCTTAGTCGGTTGAGCGTCCGACTTTCACTTAGGTCATGATCTCGCGGTTTGTGGGTTCGAGCCCCGAGTCGGGCTCTGTGCTGAGGGCCAGCTCAGAGCCTGGAGCCTATTTCAGAGTCTGCGTCTCCCTCTCTCTCTGACCCTCCCCTGCTCACGCTGTCTCTCTCTCTCTCTCCTAGAAATAAATAAAATATTGAAAAAAATAAATAAATAAACACTAAAGATTTTTCAAAAATTGTGCACTTTAAATATGGAGTTATGTCAATTATACCTCTATAAATAAATATTTTGTTTATACATAAATAAAAGTTCAGCTAGCTAATTCCTCCTCCTCGATGGCCTGTTGCTTCTTTTCCCATCATTCCATTGGGGATGAAAGCATTCATGAGTCCCTACTTCTGGGAAGGGCCCATCAATTTTTGGAAATAGTTCATTGAGGTTTCTTTGTACCTTCAATTCTCTGCTCCCTCCCTCCCTCCCTCCCTTCCTTCCTTCCTTCCTTCCTTCCTTCCTTCCTTCCTTCTCCTCTCTCTCTCTCCCTCCCTCCTTCCCTCCTTTCCTTCGTTTTGGCAGTATATTTTTTTTTCTCATTGTTAGGGTGAGATTAATGTGCTCTTGCAACTTTGTATATCCTAACCAAAAGAAATCTCCTATATGCTGATTTTACTTTACCTGGGCCTTTAATACTATATAAGAAAAGTATCTGATTTCTCAGTTTAAGCTTAAAAGGTATTTAATTCAGGGGCGCCTGGGTGGCTTAGTTGGTTAAGCGGCCGACTTTCGCTTAGGTCATGATCTCACGGTTCGTGGGTTCGAGCCCCGCGTCGGGCTCTGTGCTGACTGCCAGCTCAGAGCCTGGAGCCTGTTTCAGAGTCTGTGTCTCCCTCTCTCTCTGACCCTCCCCTGCTCATGCTGTCTCTCTCCTAGAAATAAATAAAACATTTAAAAAAAAAAAGGTATTTAATTCCTTGTGAAGATTTTCTGTTGAAAATTTAAAATTCCAGATTGTATAAATCTGTATGATCACTGCTACTGAATAAAGTGACAACTATTTCAGGAATTTCTATATCATTGCCATATACCAGCTCTGAATGAAGAGCAGAGTCCTATGAGCGCTCTACCTGAAGGATTAGAAAAACATTAGGACTTGAGATCTGATACAAAAGTCTTTTACAGCAGACCCAAGCCCCTGAGCCTCACCAGGCCCAACCTGACTCTGAAACCTCTATATTCAAGTGGAAATGTTAGGAATGATCAAAGGATCCAACAGCAGATTTTGGAACAACGCATATGGAATTGATTTTTGATGACCCAGAGGAGGTCAGGACTCTGTTTCAAGAATGGCTTGGGATGGGTGACTTATAGGAAAGAATATCTGAACCAGATAAAGGTGATTAAAAAGGGGAAGAAATGCTTAAAGGGAAAAGCAGACATCTGCACATTGCAGTCCCATATCCCTCCCCCGAATGACCTTCCTTGGCTCCACATTACTCCTAGGATGTGGATGCAGGTAATGACATTGCAACAGTCCTCTTGAAGTGTGGCCCCTGGCTTGGTGAAGACTGGCCAGCTGGTCCCCAACAAGGTAGGGACAGTAAGGGAGTAAGCAGCTAGGAATCTTTATAGTCATTTGATATTGCCACAGCATGCAAACATGTGATCAGTCATTCCTTTCCCTGGTAATTTACTAAAGTATAGGTCGGCGACAGATTGGGAAATTTTCAAAAACTAGTCTTTAATGACAAATAGCTTGAGAAGCACTGAGCCCTTTATGATCGCTCTCCTACCCTATCCTTCTCAATCTTGAACTTTGTATTATAGCCACAATAATGTATATTCAGTTCCCCAGCATGCCAAGCTGTTTTTTTTTAACGTTTATTCATTTTTGATTGACAGAAAGACAGAGCACAAGTAGGGAAGGGACACAGAGAGAGGGAGAAACAGAATCTGAAGGAGGCTTCAGGCTCTGAGTCGTCAGCACAGAGCTTGATACAGGCCTTGAAACTACGAACCATGAGGTCATGACCTGAGCCAAAGTCAGATGCCTAACCAACTGAGCCACCCAGGCGCCCCTTGCCAAGCTTTTTCTTAACAATACTGTTTTCTATGCTTAAAATTTCTCCTCATTCTCTTCACTCTTCTTTTTTCTGTTTTTCTTTTTTCCTCCTTTCCTTTCTTCCTTCCCTCCTTCCTATTCTTTCTTTCTTCTGTTTACTCATTTTCAAGTTCTCATTCCTGGACGTGACTTCTACTAAGAGGACTTTCTGCCCCAAGCCTAGGCGACCATACCATCACACTATTTTCTATATTATTATTTACTTGCCTTCTTGCAAACCTGCTTGCTGTCTTCCCTGCCGGTATTTATGAAGTCAAAAACTATGCTGCTGTGTTTTCTTAGCACTTTGTCCCTAGAGAGGTTGGTTAGTGGCTACAACATAGTAGGCGGTCAGTAAGTGTCTGTTGAATAATGAATATTCATGAAATGAATATTTTCTCTTACTCTGTGTTAGTCCTCAAAGCCTTCAAGTCTTTACCATGAGACTTCTTATCTCTCCTTTATTTTCGCCTTAGTTATGCACTTTCTCACCAGATAAGAATCTATGCTCCAGCAACTAGACTTGGTCACTGGTGAAGAGGGGGATAGAAGAATGACTATAAGAGGCCAGTATCTTCTTATAGGAGGCTAGAAACAGATTTATCCAGAGCCACATACAAGGGAAAGAAATAGTGGAGCAACATTTTCAAGAAACTCAAGGGAAAATAATGTGTGCCAAGGATTTTTTTGTATCCTGCCAAGACGTTCTTCAAGTATCAAGACTACTTTAAAAACAAAAACAGTTTTGCACATGCAACAACTCAAAGAATACTGTACACACAAGTACTTTCTGAGGAATTTACTACGGATGAGCTCATCCAACCAACAGACAACTTGGCAAAAGATGGTGAGAATTTAATGTATTTAAGTGTAAAGCTAATAATAAAGCAAATATAGGGATGTTGCTGGAAGATTAATATGTGAAGGCAATATGTTCTGACGAAGTAGAAAGAATATAACTGAAAAATGAAAGAAGAAAGAAAAAAATAAGATCATTGATTGACTCTCTTATAAGTAATTGGTGAGTATCTAAATGAGACAAAAAGAGATCGATGGCACTATTTATGACAAAAATACAAAACACTCACTAGAACAAAAATGCAAATCTTCCTAAACACCAAAACAAATGTTTAAAAGGAGCAAAGAAGACACATCAGGTAAAAATAAAAGCAAAGTTAATACAACGTAATACACATAATTTGACAGAATTGAGACTGTTATATGAATAAATGTGAGTAGGTTTTGACTCATTCATTAAAAGAAACTAATTCTGGGGCGCCTGGTGCCTCAGTCGGTTAAGCTTCGGACTTCAGCTCAGGTCATGATCTCGCAGTTAGTTTGTGGGTTCGAGCCCCGCGTCGGCCTCTGTACTGACAGCTCAGAGCTGGGAGCCTGCTTCAGATTCTGTGTCTCCCTCTCTCTCTGCCCCTCCCCCTGGTACTCTGTCTCTCAAAAATAAATAAACATCAAAAATAATTTAAAAAAAGAAAGGAAAAGAATCTCAAGTAGGCTCCTAAAGCAAAACCCATCTCTATGCTGTTTATAAGGAACATAGGTAAAGAGCCTGTGCTTTAAGCCAGATTGGCCTCTGGACTGTTTAGACCTCACTCTTGATACTGACTGGTCCCATACAGAACTGCTCAGACTGGCTGCCAGGTCTCCAAATGTACTGAAAGATGCTTTAAAAATATATCTTCTGTGATTTATTGCCGTATCTTTTGAGAAGATATAAAACATTTTATACCACAGAGTCTTTATTATAGAACCCTGTGGGAAAAATTCCTGCCTGGCTCTTATTTTAAGAACAATTTTATGTCTTTTGGGTAATGTGTTAGTTTTTCATTCTAAAAGCACAGCTCTTGGAACGCTTGGCAACAGGTTATATCTTCATTGGAAGCAAGGGTGTATGTCATTATTTTTTTTTTTTAGTCTCATTCTATTTTATATACTCACCTTTATTTTTCTTTGATTTTCTTAGTTATAGAAGTAGCTTTTACCTATTCAGCCCACTGATGTACGAGACACTTGTCCTTTACATATATTATCCTACTCTTTATTTGTAATAAACTGTGAGGTAGAGAGTAGCCTAGTTTTACAAATGAGTGAAATAGCTTGTGTCACTTGCCCTAGGTTACACGTCTGCTTGGTGATAGCATGACTAAGGTTCATAACAAGATGCTTTTGACTTCAAAGCCCATGAATCTGTCCTGTCTTCTCCCAGGATCCTTTCATTCACGGCTTCCTTCTCTGATACCTCCAGCATTTATGTTCTGAACTACCCAGTGCCTTATGTTTTTATTTTGTCTTATTTGCAGCTTTCTGAGTTTTTGTCTTGATTCTCCAAAAGAATTGCAGTGTGCTCTTTGAAGGGTATAAGTATACTTAAAAAGTTTTTAACACAGAGGCATCTAGGTCACTCAGTCTGTTAAGACCAGCTCAGGTTATGATCTTGTGGATCATATGTTCGAGCCCCATGTCAGGCTCTGTGCCCACCACTCAGAGCCAGGAGCTTACTTCAGATTCTGTCTCGCTCTCTCTCTGTCTCCCCCCGCCCCCACCACCACAACTTGTACTCTGTTTCTGTCTCTCTCTCTCTCAAAAATAAACATTTATTTTTAATTTTTAACCTCAATGTACTTCCTCTTCTTTAGAATGGCACTTGACTCATGGCAAATTCTCAGTAAATGCTTATCAGGTTGACAAAATCAACCTGACTAGTTTGTGATTTGCTCAGAGAAGATACAGTTAATGCCTTTCCTAGCTCTGTCACACTATGTTAAAATGAACATTCATTCAACAGTCATGACAAATGCCATAAAGGCTATCTGGGAGATGCAGAAGGAATGTTTAATCTAAAAACAGAAGAAAATCCAAATATAGTAAACACTAGACTGATTTGGTTTTCTTCGACTTTTTAAAAATAACTTTGAGTTATTTGAGTTTGGAGTTTATAGAACAAGGTAAATACATGGATTTAGGAAGAAAATGTCCAATTACTATAAAAGTATCTTTCCTATAAACCTCAACAAAACCTAGACTAGTCTGAGATACGTGATTCAATGACCATTCTTTGTACACTGTTGACCAAGTCTACTCTCTAGAACTTTCTTTTGAGGATCACATCACATTCTGCATCGACACTACCTAATCACAAGATTGTATAATCAAAGTGTTACATCAGTGCTACAGATTACTACCACATAAGACACATTATGTAGAAAATAGGGATTAATTGGTAAGTTGGTCAATAAAAATTTATTCAACTAATAGGATTGTGCTAGTTGCTGGGGACACAAAGCCCAAAAGACATGTCTCTACTCTCAGGGAGATACATATATCAACAAGTGTGCTGACAATTATAAATGCAGTTATTTAAAAATACACAGAGTGAAGCAAGCATACATGGAATAATGGTTAAGTCTAGGAGGTGAATTATAAAAAGTTTGGAAGGGGAGAGATTACACTGGAGTTACTTCCAGAAAGGAATTAGCATTGTAATGAGAAAGCATTGAGAGTCAGTGCATGATTTTAATTTATATCAGGTCTCCTAATCCACTGATTCTACTAGCCTGGAGGCATAGGAGAACCGACTCATTCCATCTCTGTATGTTCCAAATACTTGCTCCATTCAAAATAGCCTAACATTTTGCATTTTTCCCAAGATCCCTTTTGCTCCAATATCTCCTCTGGCCCTCAATATGTCTCACATGGTAATCTCTTTGGAAATCAGACAATAATATTCCTGTTCTTCAAAAGCCAATTAAGAGTCTACCTGTTTGAGGAAGTATCAAAATCTCATGTGGTCTTCATGTGGATTCAACTGCAATGTCAATATGTGACCTGTAATATGTCACACGGATGAGACCAGTCTTGAAGAGAAGATCTTTCTTCTTCATCTTCTACACTCCCATCCTTGAGCACCTAACACATTACCTTATAGTCTGAAATGGAACTTCTGTCAGCACTCAGCAAACGCAACTTGTATTGAATCAATTTAGTTAAACAGATGTTTCTGTGTGCTTTAGTTCCTTCACATATAAAATTAAAATAATCTTATCTCTTCTTTTTCAAAGAACTGCTGAGTAAGCTATTCTATCCTTTGAACCTAAAGCAGTAACAGCCATGTAATAGGACCTAAGTAAATATTTGCTAAATGAATAAGAGGCTAAACTCTGAGACATCTGAGATGAGGAATTATATACGAACTCAAAAAGTACCAGAGCTCTAATTACAAATAGGATTTATAATTACTTATCTTTTAAAGAAACATTCCTACTGTTCTTAAGATTGTATATTAATAGCATTTTTCAGCAAGTGCGAACATTAAGAAATGGAGAAATGGCTCCCCCAGGATGAAAGGTGGTATAATAGAATATAACTCCAGCCCTTTTCCACTGGGCACAGGTCCTCTTGATAAGGAAAGGCCACAAATTTGGGAGGAGTAAGCTCTATGTGAGTAAAAATAGCCGTTTGCTAGATGTGTGCCCACTGCATTTCAGAACAGAAAAGTCAAAGATAGAGTTTTCAAAATGTTGGTATACATGGAATTCATGTAGAAAAGATATACAAGTAGCTAAGCAATCTTAAAAACATAATAGAAAGTATTCTTGTTCATTAGAAACTATCCTGTAGTCAAATTATCACACACACACGCGCGCGCACACACACACACACACACACACACACAGAGAAATAGCCCAGCACATTTTTGGTGTAACAATAGACCAATAAGTTAATGGAACTCACAGAGTCTAGAAACAGTTCCACTCAAATATGGACTCTTGGTATGTGACAGAAATGGCATCAAAAACCCGTAGGAGAAAGATTCAGTCTTCAAAAAGTCAACCGAGTATATTGGCAAAGTTAAAGTAAAATTAGATCCTTGCCCTCATACAATAAGTAGAAATAAATCCCAGATACATTAAAGAACTGTGTATAAAATGCAAATTTTAAACTATTTTTAGAAAGAAACAGGGTAATACATTAAACGTCTTGAAGTTGAGGGTGACATAAGTCACAAAAAGCACAACTCGTAAAGGAAAAGATTGCATATTTTACTACATAAGCATACAACATTTTTCCCTACAGCAAGCAACATGAAAGGCAAGGTTAAAAGGACAAATAAAGGAAAAAGAAGAGACTTGCAGTAGATATGGCATTTAAAGCATTAGAATATGAAAAGAATCATAATAATCAAGCAAAACAAGTCAAACAAATACAAAAATGAGCAAGATATGATTTGATAAGTCTCAGAAGAAACCCAAATTGCTAATAAATATATAAAGATGTGCTCAACCTCACTAGCAATAAGGAAATTAAAATCAAATAACAACGTGATAGCAGTTAGCTTTTATTATCAGGCTGATAAAAGAAATTGACTGTATTCTAGCAAGTGTCGCCAAGAACATAGGGGAACAGAAACCCTTACATAGAGCAAGAGGGAAGAAAAATGACTCCAGCTTATTTAGAGAGCAACATAGCAGTTACACCATACGTGGTGAATTGCAAAAATGGTGGATTATCTCTCCCTTCGCAATGTGATTTGCACTTCCTATCATCCAGAGGGGGTCTATTTGCTTTCTCCTTCTCCCTAGGCTGGCTTTCATTCTATTGCTTTTACCAACAGAATGCAGCAGAAGAGACTCTGCAACCTGGGCCTCAGAAGTAAGCACAACCCTTCACTTGTTCTTTTGCTTCCTGCAACCGCCATGACAATGAGCCTGCTGAAGAAACAGAAGTCACATGGAACAGAGACTAGCTGTCCCAGCTGAGGTGATGCAAGGGCTGCCAGTCTCCAGCAACCTTAGCTAACCACAGATATGTGAGCAAACGTGACTATAGTTTTCCATTTCAGAAGAAAATGTTTCACGTTCAGAAATCTCATTTTCCTCAAGAAGGCTGCTTATGAACATAAAAGACATGCCCGGTATCTCCTAGAGGTCCCCTCCGAATGCAGGACAGCAGTTTCCCAGAAGTCCCTGAACAACCTGGGGACAAACACACCTAATTATGAAGCTTTTGGTTTATCGGCAAAAGGGTTTGGCCAAAAGCTCTTGTTAGTTTCATGTGCTCAATGGTTTTCTTGAAATTCTTATTTCAAGCCTGTTATTCCCACAAGAAAGGCCTTCCCTTTAGAACACACATCTCTGAGGACTGATTTTGTTCATGAGTTTCCTGGTAAATCCTTGATTGAATCAATTTAAGAATCAATGGTCAAATTAAATAATCTCAGCTGCTAAGAAGCTAGTGTACTATATTTGGATGTATTTTCAAACCATTAAAAATATATTTGGGGCGCTTGGGTGGCTCAGTCGGTTGGGCGGCGGACTTCGGCTCAGGTCGTGATCTCACAGGGCATGGGTTCGAGCCCTGCATCGGGCTTTGTGCTGACAGCTAGCTCAGAGCGTGGAGCCTGTTTCAGATTCTGTGTCTCCCTCTCTCTCTGACCCTCCCCTTTTCATGCTGTCTCTCTCTCTCTCTCTCTCAGAAATAAAGTTTTAAAAAGTTAAAAAATTAAAAAAAAACTTCTAAACACTGGAATTAAGTGAGGCAGATTTATATGCATTTACTACTAAAGATAAAAATTCTGATATGGATAACAAAAGGAGGTAAGTTAAAAGTCTAAAAGACCTACTTTTGAGACTAAAAACATCCACATATTCAGTAATATTCTGATAGAGGCAAAATAACCATCATAATGAAAAAAAGCAACCACTATTTATTACGATATGTTAGAAACTACATTAATTGCTGAACACATATGATCTCACTTAATATTTCAAAAATTCTAAAATACAGATATTATTATCCATTTTATAGATGTTAAAGCTGGGGCCACTTATCCATGGTCACAAAAATCAGTAAGTAGTAAAGCCTAGCTTTAAACAGAAGTCTAATTTCAAAAAGTTGTCCTCCTAATTACCACCCTCTACTACATTAAAACAGTAAAGAAATAAGCACAAATAAAAACCATTGTGGGGCGCCTGGGTGGCTTAGTCGGTTAAGCGTCCGACTTTCGCTTAGGTCATGATCTCGCGGTTCGTGGGTTTGAGCCCCGCGTCGGGCTCTGTGCTGACTGCCAGCTCAGAGCCTGGAGCCTGTTTCAGTCTGTGACTCCCTCTCTCTCTGACCCTCCCCTGCTCACGCTGTCTCTCTCTCTCTCTCTCTCTCTCTCCTAGAAATAAAAAAAAAAAATATTTAAAAAAAAAGTTAAAAAAAAAACATTGTATAATGCTTTACAGTCATAGACTCCTTTGTCATATTTTATTTGATTCCTATAAAACTCTCATTACTCCCATTTCACAGATGAGCAGACTAATTTGTTCATCTGTCCCAGTGTCTGTTCCAGTGACAAAATATGCATGTAGAAGAGCTGGTACTCAAAGTCAAGTCTATGGGTCCCAAATTCCGTATCTCTTCCAGTAGTCCAAGCTGCCTGATGCCTGAGGGAACTTAAACAGATGTTGTAGAATATGGTAAACTACGAAATGGATCATTCTCAGGGGATAAAGGAACTGATGATGGAATCAGGTACCTCCCCTGAGACTTGACTCAAACAAGCAGTTGTGTGAGCCACTTGGCAGAAGGCACTTTAGAGGACGGTCGAACTTCCTTCAATCTGATGGAGGAAGGCAGGGTCCAGTTCTGGGGTTTCTGAAATTAAATAAACAAATGAAGGAAGAAGATGGAGACCCTCCTACAGAGCAAATGGGGAAGGCAGAACGTCTACCCAGGCCCTAAGCACTTTTCCCCTGGGACTTGGCCTGAGTAAGTACCAAGAAGCAGGGGATGGAGGCACAATGGCATTAGGACCAAAGCACATGAGGCCTGGAAGCCTGCCTGAGAAAGGTGCAAGTTAACTAAATAGAACCAAGCCCCACAGTGATGTGTTAATTCTTCTCTTCTGTCCCAAGGCTGAGTGACCTGGGAAACTCAGTATGGAAAATCAAGACATGGGGCACCTGGGTGGCTCAGTCATTTAAGTATCTGACTCTTGATTTCAGCTCAGGTCATGATCTCTCAGTTTGTGAGTCGGAGCCCTATGTCAGGCTCTGTACCAACATGCAGAATCTGCTAGAGATTCTCTTTCTGCCTTTCCCCACCTCCCCCCACCGCCACTCTCCGAAAAATAAAGCATTTACTAAAAAAAGAAAAATCAAGACAGTACATGTAAAAGCATTCAACAAAATATTAGCAAACCAAATCCAATAGTACATTAAAAGGATTATACACTGTGGTCAAGTGGGATTTATTCCTGGGATGCAAGGATGGCTCAATATCCACAAATCAATCCATGTGATACAACACATCAACAAAATGAAGAATAAAAATCATATAATTATCTCAATAGATGCAGAAAAAGTATTTGACAAAATTCAATACGGATTCATGATAAAAATTCTCAACAAGTTAAATATAGATGGAATATAACTTGACATAATAAAGGCCATATATGACAAGCCCACAGCTGACATCACACTCAATGATGAAAAACCAAAAGCTTTTCCTCTAAGATCAGGAACAGAACAAGGATTTTCACTCTTGCCACTTTTATTCAACATAGTATTAGAAATGCTACCCAGAGCAATTAGAGGGGGAAAAAAAAAAGAATAAAAGTCATTGAAATTGGAAAGGAAGGGATAAAGTTGTCTTTATTTGCAGATGATGTGATACTATATATAGAGAGAGAAAACCTGAAAAACTCCAACAAAAAACTGTTAGAACTAATAAACAAATTCAGTGAAGTTGCAGGATACAAAAACAATATCAAAAACCAGTTCCATTTCCATACACTAACAACAAACTATTAGAAAAATTAAGAAAACAGTTCCATTTATAATCTCATAAAAAAGAAAAAAATACTTAGAAATAAATTTAATCAAGAAAGTGACAGATCTGCCTACTTAAAACTAAAAAACACTGAGGAAAGAAATTGAAGATGACACAATTAAATGGAAAAATATTTGTATTTATGAATTGAAAGAATTAATATTGTTAAAGTGTCCATACTAACCAAAGTGATCTACATATTCAATGCAATCCCTATTAATTTCAATGACATTTTTCACAGAAATAAAACAAACAATCCTGAAATTTGTATGGAACCACAGAAGACCCTGAACAGCAAAGCAATCTTGAGAAAGATGAACAAAGCTCAAAACACCATACTTCCTGATCTCAAATACAAAGCTATAGTAATCAAAACAACATGGTACTGACATATAATACATCAATGAAGATCAATTAATTTTTGGCAAAGGCACCAAGAATATACAGTGAGGAACAAATAGTCTTTTCAAATGATTTTGGGAAAACAGATATCCATATGCAAACAAATGAAACTGGATCCCTATCTACCCTAATACACAAAATCAACTCAAAATACATTAAAGACTTGAACATAATACCTGAAACTGTAAAACTCCTAAAAGAAAATATAGGTAGTAAGCTCCTTAATATTGGTCTTGGTAATGACTTACAGATTTGACACTTAACATAAAGGCAACAAAAGTAAAAATCAACCTGTAGGACTACATTGAACTAAATAGCCATCAACAAAATGAAAAGGCAGTCTATGGAATATGAGAGAACATTTGCCAACTAAATATCCAATAAGGAGTCAATATCCAAAATATACAAACTCACATAATGCAATAGAAAAAAAAATTAAAAACTCAATTTAAAATGGGCAAAGAAACTGAATAGACATTTTTCCAAAGAGGTCATACAAATGGCCAACGGAAACATGAAAAGATAATCAATCTTGCTAATTATCAGGGAAAGGCACATCAAAACCATAATGACATATCACCTGTTAGCATATCTGTTATCAAAAAAACAAAAGGAATGTTGGCAAGGATGTGGACAAAAGGGAACTCTTGTACACAATGGGTAAGAATGTAACCTGGCACAGCCACTGTGGAAAACAGTATGGAGTTTCCTCAAAAAATTAAAAATAGATTTACTATATAATTCATCCCATCTCTGGATATGTAACCAAAGGAAACAAAACCATTATCTCAAAGAGATATCTGCACTCCCGTGTTCATTGTAGCATTATTGATGATAGCCATTTTGTGGAAGCAACCTGAGTGTCTGTGGACAGATGAAGAGATAAAGAAAATGTGTATATGTGTATATGAAGAAAATGTGTACACACACACATATACACATAATGGAATATTCAGTTTAAAAAAAAAAAGAAAGGACATCCTGTCATTTGCAACAACATGGATGAACTTGGAAGGCCTTATTCTAAGTGAAATAAGTCAGACAGAGAAAGACAAATACTTCATAGTATCACTTAGATATGAAATCTTTAAAAAAATAAATAAAAAGGTCAAGCTCATAGAAACAGAAAGTAGAATGCTGATTGCCAGGGGCTAGGGGGTAAGGGAAATAGGAAAAGATTGGTAAAAGGGTACAACTTTCAGCTGTAGGATGAATAAAGTTTGAGGATCTACTGGTTGCTATAGCTGATTATACTGTATTGTACACTTGAAATCTGCTGAGAGTAGAAAAGTGTTCTCACACATAATGAAAGGTAGAATGTGAGGTGATAGATGTGTTAATTCGATTTGGGGAATCATTTCACAATGCATATGTATATCATAGTATACTTTAAATATATTGAATATATTTAAATATATTTAATTGTCCAATTATACCTCAATAAAGCCTAAAAAAAGAGAAAAAAGAAAAAAAAATGTAAAATTTTTTACCAAAACTTATACCTGGAAAATTGATCAACTCTCCCTCTGACAAAAATATTGCCATGTGGAAATAGCAGATGGAATTGCTACTGACCTTAGTGTGAGAAACTGCCTTAATTTTTGGAGTATAATGAACACTCAGAAAGCAACTTAAGTTTAAACAACTTATTTAAATGCTTTGTTTCACAACTGAGGTAGCTGAGGATTACTGGCCGTAGGGCATTCAGGGTGTTAGTGATAACTAGTATTGATGTCCCCCCAATCTGGCTATAATCAACCCCTCCAGCCATACTTCTTTCATTACCTTCCTGGTCAAGGATACAGAAATGAGAGTGAGAGAATGTCACTATAGCTAGGGTGACAGAGAAAGAAATAACTCTTCCCTAAAAGCAGTGGTTTACTGAGCTATAAGACTCTCCCCAGCCCCAGGGCCAGGAGTTGAACATACTACTTTAATAACCTTTGGTTTCTAGATGCAGACTGTGAAGGAAATTTCCAAGCATTGGCTCACAGGCTGCATGCAAAGCTGGGTCATGTGCCTCCCACAAGGATGATGGATCTGATTACTAATCACTGGCCACCAGGAGTGACAGCAAGAGTGGGGGCACCGGGCACCCTGCTGTCAGGTCCTAGGGCAGAGGTCAGCGTGGGGTCCCCCCCAGAGCCGGAGGATGCTGCCAGGGACAGTGGTGCCACCTGGTCACCCTCCCCCAGCTCTGAGCACTGAGCATTGCCAGGAGGCTGCAGAGGGATCAACAGCCTGGCTGGTGGGAAGGTCCTGTAACGAAGGCGTGCTGTGCTCTCCTCCGGGCTCCCCAAATGGAAATCACCTCTGTGCCCTCCCTCCAACCCCACCAGGGCCTCCTCCTCGGGGCTCCTTCTCACTCAGAACTGGCTTCATCAGACTCCACAACAGCTGCTCATCCCCCTTGAGATGCTAAAGGGTCTGTGTGAACACAATAAGGGATGCATGTTTCCTTCCAGGAAGTCACACCCGAGCATAATTTTCACCACGTGATTGAATTAGGTGAATACAAAACACCCACAGCCTCATAAATAAATAGCTTTGGGAGTTTAAATTGTCAAAACGAGTTACGATTGGACTGACTCCACATAACACTATACCTACCAAGGTTTTGAAGAAGTGGAGAGCAAAAGGCCCTTCATAAATATCTTAGAGTCCAAGTCATTAGGTCTATTAATTTGTTATTTTCTTTCTCATCAATAAAATTGGCTTCGTCTCATGCTTCTCTGGGTAGCTTTCTGTAATTTAGGGTCTCTGTAACTACGAGTGCATAAAATACAATCAGCGCCAGTGTGAAAAACAACAGTTAGAAAAATACATACCTGTGTTTAAAAACGGATTTAAATTCTAAACGTCCCCAATTATCATTCTTTAAAATAAGTAAAGGAGTTTGTAATGGAAAAGCAAAATGTGCTTAAGGTAATACACAAAAAATCTGACCTAAACTGATCTCCGAAATAGAAGCTTTCCATTTGAGGTCCTTAAAAATAAACAAACAAACAAACAAACAAAATAACAAAATAACACTTCTAGAAATTTTGCACAGTTCAACATTGCTAATCTGCTCACAAGTATTGACTGCTAAAGCAGAGGCCTATGATTAAGGTACCCATTAAGAAGTGGAAGGCCTCTTTGGTAATAAGACCTTGAGCGGTGACTTGAATGAAATAAGTTAACCAAGCAGATTTCTGGAAGAAAATAATTTGTAGAAAGAATTGCAAATGCAAGGTCCCTGAGGTAGGCTTATTCAAGGAACATGAAAGTTACCACTGGGATTGGAGCAGAGTGAGGGAAGGGAAGAGTTATCTGAGATGATGTGAGAAAGGTTGCAAGGGTCAAGGTCATCCAAGGTTTCTCAGACCCAGGGTAAAGCCTCTGGCTTTCAATGAATGAGATGAGAGGCCACTGGAGGGTTACAAAGGAATGACACCTGATTTAAATATTTAAGAAATCACCCTTGTTACCGTGTGGGGAGAGAAAACAGATAATAAGGGACAAAGGGGAAAGGTGGGAAACTAGTTATGAGGCTGTTGAAATAACCCAGGTGGGAGCTACTGATGGCTTGGACCAGCACAGTTGCAGAGGAGATGATGTGAAGTGGTCAGGTTCTAGTGACATTTTAAAACTTGAGCAGACAGGGTTTGCTCATCAATAAAATGGAGGGTATGAGAGAAAGAGAGGAGTCAAGGAGGATTCAAAGTTTTCTGGCTCATTTACTAAGAGGGAGGAAGAGGACTGTTTGGGGTAAAGTAATCAAGAGTTCGGCTTCTGTTTTGCTTTAACCCACAGACCTTTCTATTATGACACACTGTGTGAAAACATTGGCCCGCAAACCTCTTGACCTATCTTCTTTGACCTGATACAGCTCCCTTACCCAGACCTCCCTCTTTTGTAATTATTTTGTACCTTCCTTCATATTCCCATTATGCAAGAAAAATGTGCCAAACATTATTGTCAGAAGTTGGTATCATACAAACATTGGGATTAGTCTTTTTGATCTTGCACACCAGCCATTGAAATCACTGCTTTCATCTGAGCAACTAATTCCTGTTTTCTCTGCAGGTTGTGATCTGCTAAAAAGAAAGGAAGAGTCCTTTAGGCCCCTTTGGCAAGGAACCTTCTGCTCCTGCAGGAGAGTCGAGTTAAAGAGGAAGTTCTCAGGGGCACCTTCGTGGCTTGGTTGGTTGAGCATCCGACTCTTGATTTTGACTCAGGTCACGATCCCAGGGTCATGGAATCAGGCCCCACATCAGGCCCTGTGAAGCCTGCTTAAGATTCTCTCTCTCTCTCTCTCTCTCTCGCTCTCGCTCTCGCTCTCGCTCTCTCAATCTCTCTCTTCCCCCCTCCCCCCTGCTTTCTCTCTCAGAAGGAAGGAAGGAAGGAAGGAAGGAAGGAAGGAAGGAAGAAGGAAGGAAGGCAGGCCGGCCCCGTAACACTTTCTGGGAAACACCAAGAACATCCCCAGACTCTCTCCTCCCATCTCCTCATAGCTAGCCTCCTGGCCCATTTAATCATAATGCATCCAGAAAGTTGCTTGTCAAAAAGTTGAAGGTGATCTGTGTGAGGTGTCAAAAGTAACTTATTACTAACAGTAAGGATAGGTGTGCAAATTATTTCTTTTTTGAAAAGTGACTGGAGCTAGCTCAGATGTTATTTCTGCATTGTCACTCTCCCTTGCATTTTGGGGAGGGAATACGGTGGAATTGCCACTTGCTGGTGTGTTGAGAATGTCACCAAACCTTGAGCATCCCTGTGGGTGTGAGCACCCCTGTGGGTGGCGTCCATGGCGTGAATCAGTAGAAAAAAGATTTGAGGGCTGCTGACTTAGCTGCCTAAGGACAGCCATGTGGAGGGACTCAAGAAAGAGAGGACATCCTCTATTTACAAAGTTTAAAATTTTGTTAAGAGACTCCAGATGTAAAAAGAGAGGCCAGTTTAATTTCAGCATTTCCTGCCTCCATGGAGTTCTGGGTTTATACACCTGCTGTTACGTTTTCAGTGATCACCACCCTCTCTTAAAAACTCCCTCCCCCTGCCTCATCTCACATGCGGTGGCTTCATGCGTATTATTGATTGGTGCCTGCAGCAGGCAGGAAGTCCAACAACGCAGCCTGAGAAAGAATCAGTAAGAAGCAGCTGCTTACCCCAGAGTATTTGGGGGGCGGGGGAGGGGGAATCTACTGACACAAAATAGATTCATCCATTGGCCTTCGACGGGAACAATAACATCATCGACAACAATAATCATGGCAGCTAACGCATAATGAATGGTCACGTCACGGTGCCAGGCCCATTTTCTCACTGAATTTTCCCACAACCTTGAGAGGCAGTCTCTATTAACTCTTCATTTTCACAAATGAGGAAACCAAGCTGTAGAAGGGTATGGCAACGAGTTCATAGTCACCCACTCATAAGTGATGGCGGTCGGACCTCAGTGGAAGTTTGTCCAGCTCCAAAGCTCTTACGCTATTGGCTTCATGTCTAACCTGGCTTCAAAGTGCCATTTGATTTACCATTTTTGGTCAGGAATAGGCAGGTTTGGGGTTACCTCCACAAGACCATATGAGGGGCAAAAGCCTGTAGAATGGGTTTAAGAGAGTATTAGAGAAATCCTTCTGAAGAACTTGTCCCAAAAGGAAGCATGCCTTCAAAGGTAGTAAAAGTT
Source organism: Crocuta crocuta (assembly GCF_008692635.1). Classification (NCBI taxonomy): domain Eukaryota; kingdom Metazoa; phylum Chordata; class Mammalia; order Carnivora; family Hyaenidae; genus Crocuta; species Crocuta crocuta. The sequence continues at coordinate 4,538,452 of NW_027527955.1, forward strand.
GAAAATAAAGTACACTAAAACAAAATGCCCAGAAAATACCTTGAACTGGTAAAGAAGTGAAATTTATCAAATTATATTTGTTACAACTTTAATTTTTTGATGTTGATATTATGTGAAACAGGCTTCCCCACAAAAAAATATGCATCTGTGCCTTAGAGCAATTATAGAATTGGATAGACCAGTGTTCTGGGATTGTCGTGTTCCTAGGTTTATTTCTCTCTCTCTCTCTCCATTCCCCCAGTCCCTTTTTTGAATACGAACATTCCAATTCTACTTCTCTTAGCAAATTTCAGTTATACAGTACAATGTTATCAACTATAGTCACCATGTCATGTATTAGATCCTCAGACCTTATTCATCTTATAACAGAAAATGCGTACCCTTTTACCCACCTCCCCCCATTTCCTCCATACCCTAGCCCCTGGCAACCACTTTTTTACTAGTTCTATGAGCTTTTTTTTTTAGCTTTAAATTTATTTACTTAAACTCAAGTTAGTTAATGTATAGTGTAGTATTGGTTTCAGGAGTGGAACTTAGTGATCCATCACTTCCATACACACCCAGTGCTCATCCCAACAAGTGTCCTCCTTAACGCTCATCACCC
>NW_027527955.1:4539134-4602700 GCF_008692635.1 Crocuta crocuta
ACCAGAACCCCCCTCCCCCCCCCCCCCAGCAACCCTCACTTTGTTCTCTGTATTGAAGAGCCTCTTATGGTTGGCCTCCCTCTCTGTTTTTATCTTATGTTTCCTTCCCTTCCCCAATGTTCATCTGCTTTGTTAGCTTTTTTCTTTTTTTAGATTGCACATAGAAGTAATATTATGCAGTGTTGATCTTTTTTTGTCTGGCTTATTTTACTTAGCAGAATGCCCTCTAGGTTCATCTGTGTTGTTNGCAAATTATATGTGTCACATTTTCTTTATCCCTTCATCTGCCCACCAACATAGGTTGTTTCCATATTTTAGCTACCAAGAATAATGTTGCAATGAACAGGAGACTACAGGCATCTCTTCAAAATAATGGTTTTGTTTCCTTTGGATACATGTCCAGAGATGGGATGAATTATATAGTAGATCTGTTCTTAATTTTTTAATGTTTATTTATTTTTGAGAGACTGTGTGTGAGCAGGGGAGGGGCACAGAGATAGGGCTCAAACTCACGAACCATAAGATCATGACCTGAGCTGAGGTCGGGTGCTTAAGCTACTGAGCCACCCAAGAGCTCCTCTATTTTTAATTTTTTGAAGAGCTTACATACTGTATTCCACAGTGACTATGCCAGTTTACATTCCCGCCAACAGTGCAGGGATGTTCCCTTTACTCCAAATTCTTGCCAGCTTTTGTTATCTTTTGCCTTTTCATCATAGACATCCTGACAGGTATGATGCAAGAGCTCATTGTGGTTTTGATGTGCATTTCCCTCGTGATTAGCAATGTTGAACATCTTTTCATGTACCTGTTGGCCATTTGTATGACTTCTTTGGAAAAGTGTCTATTCAGATTATTTGCCCGTTTAATTGGACTATTGTTTTTGTTTGGTTTGGTTTTTGCTATTGAGTCATATGAGCTCTTTGTATATTTTGGATATTAACCCCTTATTGGAAATGTGGCTTGCAAACGTTTTCTCCCATTCCATAGGTTGCCTTTTCATCTTGTTGATGGTTTCCTTTGCAGAAGTTTTTTTTAGTTTGATACATTCCCACTTGTTGATTTTTGCTTTTGTTGCCTTTAAGTGTCAGATCTTAAAAACTCGTCACCGAGACCCATGTCAAGGAGCTTACCACCCATGTTTTCTTCTGGGAGTTTGTTTGTTTTTAAGTTTGTTTATTTATTTTGAGAGAGAGAGCATGCATGTAAGTGGGGAAAACACAGAGAGAGAGAGAGAGAGAGAGAGAGAGCATGCGTGTGAGAGCATCCCAAGCAGGCTCTCTGCTGTCAGCACAGAGCCCGATGAGGGGCTTGATTCCACAAAACATGAGATCATGACCTGAGCTTAAAATCAATAAATGCTTAAACAACTGAGCCACCCAGGTGCCCCTCAACTAGGAGTTTTATCGTTTCAGTCTGTAATCCATTTTGGGTTGACTTTTGTGTATGATATAAAATAGGGGTCTCTCATGGTACTAGATTTAAAATCCATCAAGTCCCAGCCCTATTTCTTGTCTAGAGAACGATGCAAACCAACAGAGAACAAAATAATCAGGTCTGAGTAAAAGTGTTAAATTTTCCATTTCAAAAGCTGACAACCTGCAGAAGCAAGACAAATGTGCAGTCATAGATAAAAGAACCAACCACATGTAATCCTTGGTCTCAACCGAGTCATTGAAAAACACCTGTTATCAAGAAAACAAATCTTTGTGATGCCACAAGTGCTCAGAGTAACAAGGATAAATGTGAACAGTGATGCACAATGCTGGAGACTGTGTTATACCATGTCTCTAATAGGTATGTTGAGGCAATCGTAGATTTACTTGCTTATCAGTCAGCTCTTGGTGAGCATCACCATCTTGCCCTTCCCTGTTGGAGCTGAAATTAGTTTGGTTTTCTGGCCTTGACTGTGCTTTTTGTGTTCTGAGTATTAATTGCTTTTAAGATACAAAGGTTCAGAATATTGAAGCTTCTATTCATTCTCAGCTATAAATTATCCGATTTTAATTTTGAAAATTACAGTTGCTTCCAACGGCTATTTTTGTTGTGAAGGTGTTAATTATTTTCTGCTCCTAAACTGTGAGAGCTGGCCTAATTATTGCAGGTCCGACACTGAGCTTGGTTTATTATTGCTTTGTTTAGCTTTGCTGAGGGACTGACCTAAAATGCCTCTTCTTTCTAAAGCTGGAGAATGATGTGATCGGATCGTTGCGATGGCTCTTTAACCCATCTCTCTACTTTCGTCTTCATCCTCACCCTCCAGCTCAGTCTATTCTCAAGGTAGCAGCGGAGTGAGCCTCTCAGTGCAAAAATTGCATCCTGTCATTCCTCTGCTAAAACCTTCCAAGGGCTTCATTTTACTCAGAAAAGAAATCCTCAGACCCTCCTAGGGCCCATGTGATCTAGCCCCTCATAACCACACAACTTGAATCTTACAAACATAATAATGGGCTAAAGAAAACATTCACAGGGGTTGGATGGCTCAGCTGGTGACAGCATGGAGCTTACTTGGCATCCTCTCTCTCCCTCTTTCTCTGCCCCTCCCTTAGTCTCTCTCTCTCTCTCAAAATAAATAGAAAACAAACATTGAAAAGTTTTTTTAAAGAAAGAAAACATGCACAAAGAAATACGTATTATTCCAAATAAACATGTATTATTCCAAAGCAATTTTTCAAAACAGGCAAAATGATGTGTTGTATTAAAAGCTATGATGGGGGGCGCCTGGGTGGCTTAGTCGGTTAAGTGTCCGACTTTCACTTAGGTCATGATCTCGCGGCTCGTGGGTTCGAGCCCCGCGTCGGGCTCTGTGCTGACTGCCAGCTCAGAGCCTGGAGCCTGTTTCAGAGTCTGTGACTCCCTCTCTCTCTGACCCTCCCCTGCTCACGCTGTCTCTCTCTCTCTCTCTCCCCTAGAAATAAATAAAACATTTAAAAATATTTAAAAAAACAAAAGCTATGATGGGGGCACCTGGGTGGCTCAGTCAGCTGAGTGTCTGACATTGGCTCAGGTCATGATCTCGTGGTTCATGAGTTCAAGCCCCACATTAAGCTCACTGCTATCAGCCTGTCAGTGTAGAAACTGCTTTGGAACCTTTGTCCCCCTCTCTCTGCCCCTCCTTCCCTTGCACTCTCAAAAATAAACTTTTTTTTTTTTAAAAAAAGTAATGATAGTTGGGGTGCCTGGATGGTTCTGTCGGTTGAGCATCTGACTCTTGATTTCAACTCAGGTCATGATCCCAGGGTCACGGGATCAATCCCCACATCAGGCTCCACACACTGAGCATGGAGCTTACTTAAGGGTCTCTCTCTCTCTCTCTCTCTCCCTCTCATTCTCTCTCTCTCCCTCTGTCCCTCCCCCTACCCATATTCTTTCTCTCTCTAAAATAATTAAAAAAATTTTTAAAGTAATGATAGCTATTTGTTGGGGGGAGGGGTGGTAGGGAAGGAGTCTATAGTAAGTAGAAGAGGGAATACGTTTTCTGGGGTATAGACAGTGTTCTATTTCTTGACCGGGGAGTTGGTACATGGTATGTTCACTTTGTGATACTTCACTGAGCTGCATACCTACTTTTGGTGCACCTTTCAGGAGGTGAGTTGTACTTCATGAAAAATGCTTACCAGAGAAAGAATGAGAGATGATACAGTGAAGAAGGCAAGCATCAAACAATCCTCTCAAGGAGTTTTACTCGAAAGGGGAATAAACAAATGGGACATTAACTGGAAGGAAGTGAGTGTGGGTGGAGAGTGGAGTGTGGAGAGGAACAGAAAGTCAAAAGATTTTTTTTTAATGGGAGACACTAAAGCATTTATTGTTCCGGGAGATCTACCCCATATGAAGGTTCTACCCAGTGCTCAAGGAGAGGGGACAAGTGCTAAGGGAATGTCCTTGACTGGTCAAGAGGGGAGGAGACCCAGGATGTGAGTAGAGGGGTAGACCTAGAAAGAAGTACGGTATAAAGGATTTTGCTGATGACTGGATTCCAGAAGAAGAGTTTGGGTTGAAGGGGGTGGGGGTGGGGGAAGGAGTCCAAATAGGAGCTATTAAGAGGTATTATGGCGGGAGAGTGATAGGAGAGACTTCTGCTGGAGACGGAACCACACAGGCATGAAACAGTGACGGCGTTATTAATCCTTGTGGCCGTTTAGGGAAAGCTGGGACATCGGTTCTAAGTATTGGCTCTTTGGGGACTGGTTTCACTTGGAGTGGTGGGACAGGCTGTGCTGTGCCTGGAGGAAAAAAGGACAATGGCGTCTTTGCGGCCCTTACCTTACCTCTAGAGAAGAAGGCCTTGAGCTTATAATGCATTCCTAGATATGGGACTGTGGAATTAAAAGTATGTACGTTGAAAATCCTGACAAACACTGCCAACGAGGTGATGCAAATATAACCCCCTGCCCGCGTATGTGACCGTTTCACCCCACCCTCCTGCCAACACGGAGTTAAAGCTTATAACCTTTGCCAAATCTAGGAGGAGGGAAATAGCTCATTGTTTTCATTTATCAATGGTTACCGTAAACATGCTTTCATACATTTGTTCTCCTTATGCTTCTTCATAAAATCCTGTTTATGAACTTTGCCCATTTTTCACTCCGGCTGCTTGTCTTTTCCTTATTGACTTAAAGAGTTGATATAGTAGGGAAACCAGCCATTTGCCAGTCATTAATTGAAAATATGATGGGTGTGCGTGTGTGTGTGCGCGCGCGCGTGCTGAATCACATGGGTCTGGGTTTCATCGCCATTCTTTAAAAGAAGTCCTCACTTTGAGTTTAAAAAAATATACATCTGTTTTCTTTAATAATTGGTTTGGTTTTGATTTTTACTCCTAAGTCTTTACTCTATCAGGAATTAATTATTTTGAAGAAGTAGGAATGCAGCTTTATTCTATTTTCTCTTCCAAATAGCCAGCAGTGGTCCCAACATTGTTGCTGGAAAAATCTACTTTCTGTTAACATACTTGAAATGCTAACTTTATCCTCCCCAGTTTTAAAAGCACTTACCATTTAACTCAAGAGGAGGGTGCATCTGGATCCAGTCACACTCTATCAATCTAAGGACTTATCCTTTTTTCTCAGCACATTGAGTACTTGGCACTTACTCCATATTCCTGAACTCTGTATCTGGTGTTACATTCATCTGAATCTCTTACTGTGTTTCTGTGTCTTTAGTTTCCTACTTATTGCTATAGACTGGAAATAAACTATTGATCAGCAAGTAATTAGAGTCTCCTTCCTGTATCTTTTATAAAAATGGAAATTCATTATCTTATAAAAGTCTAACTCCCTGGGAATGGTTGATCTCTGAAAACATTGGCTGATGAATGTACATCTTCCTTAACATGCTTACACAGTCTTACTCTCTTGTGCTGTTTCTCTGCACACATATTCTATTCTAGAACAATCTCTCTTAGTGATAGGATTGAAGCTAATCAGTTAACTGGCCACTAGAAAGAATTCTATCCAAAGTATTGAAATAAAGCACATGCTTTAAGTATTTGTTTTCTGGAATATTCAAATTCCAGAATAGGATTCTCAATTTCTGACATTATTGGATAAACGAGGCCTTACTGGTATATGTGTTTTCTCAATGGCCCTGCAGGATCGCTTTTCCACAAATGAGAAGGAACACTCCCAAGGTCATACCAGTAACAGCACCCACCCCATGTGCACAATGTTGAGTATCCCACTCGATAACCACTAGAGCTGATCTTACCCCCTAATGTCTCAGCGATCTAGTCCTGTGATGTCAACGATTTTTTTTATACACACAGGACTGAGACCTCAATCCACTGATCCTCTTTATAGGGCCCTTCCCACCCTCCCTACCTAGCTGCGGCTCCCTGGTTCTTTTTCTTTTCCTGAATGGGTTTTTTTTTTTAATTTAGTATGATTGACATACGACATTAAATTAGCTTCAGGTGCACAACAGTTATGTGACAAGCTTATACATTATGCTGTGCTCCCTGGTTCTTCATTATCGTCACTCTCATACATTCCATGGACCCTCTACACCCTATCTTCTCTGTCAAAAGTCTTGGTGAGACCCCAATTAAATCTCTGCCTATTCAACACCACCCTCTAGGCAGCTGGATCTGCTTGAGAAAACACACAAACATGTGCTGACTGGTCTCACTTAAGTTCATGACCACATGCTTCAAGTGAGAGTTCTTGCTGCACAGCAACCCCATGTTGCCGTAGTTTACTCACACTCCCGCTCTCCTGGAAAACTATGTCGGACATCTTCCTCTCTTCTCCCGCCTTTCAAAACCCCCACCATCACACCTGTCCTCTCTCCTGCATCGGGGCCCACCATGCTGCCTTCCCTCCTACCACCACCGACAGGACACACCTGCTCTTGTCTCTGCAACCCTCTGGCTTACTCAGACACTGTGCCAGCATTACCTTACCTCTTTGCATTATAAATATGGCCTTCTTTACAGGATAATCTCTATCAGCGTGCTGACATGCAGGAATTTCTCCTTTTCTAACCACACATGCTCCCCCTACCCCAGCAGCCGCCTCATTTCCCAACCTTCCTTCATGGCAAAACTCCATTAAAACTCCATTTAGAGCTGTCTATTCTTGATGCCTCTACATCTTCTCCCATTCTCCCTTGAACCCTCTCATCAGGCTTCTATTTTCTTCAGGCCACTGAACCCATTATTTTTAAGAACTACGTTTCAGGACCCATAGTCAGAGTAGCATCATCAATTCACCTGGATTACTGAGTGTTCTATCTTATTTCTCCACTTCTGCGCTGGGTCCCCACAGTCTACGGTCTGCCCAGCCATCACACTGGTCCCTTCAAAATGTACCTCAGGTCACACGCCTCCCTGCTCTTAGACGGGCTTCCACCTGCTAGGAAACCACAGGCCTTTGAGGATCTATATCATGTCATTCCTCATGCTCTCCTCCTTCACTCTACTCCAGCCTCACTGGCCTCCCTGCTGCTCCTCAAGGACACCCACCCTAGTGCATTTTACCTGGAATGCTCTCTTCCCAGATCACAAAAACAGTTTGCTCTCTGACTTGAGTCAAGTGTCTTCCAAATGTCAACTTTTCAAGCCCTCTCCCCCCACCCGCCTATCTAAAATAGCATCCTGTCCCTGCTTTCTCTCTTCCTTAAGGTATGCATCACAGCTCATGACTAGCTGACATGGCGTTTTATATTTATTTATTTATTTAAGGTATTTCCCCCTTAGAACTTAAGCTCCCTGAAGTTAAAGAGTTTGCTAGAACAGTGCCTTTGTTTTGGAGGGCACTCATTTAAATATTTCTTGGCTAAATATATCACCCAGATATATTTCATAACCATGCAAAGATATAATTATGTTGCTTATTGTAATAGCATTTGTAAGATTTTTTAAATGAAGAAAAAATAAATCTCTGTCATTGGAAAAACAGTTAAATATATTTTGAGATATTCTTAAAATAGAACACAATGTCAGCTCTTAAGAAGAATGAAGTCTTGACACACTGGTATGGAAAATGTCCATAAATGAGTTAAGTAGGGGAAAAAATGAATGCAGAACAATATTACAGGATTCTAATTTTGTAAGAAATCTAAATGTCTCTTCATATGCATAATTCATATGTTTTTGTGTACATAAAGGAAAATCTAGAAGGAAACACACCAATCTGTTAAGAGTGGTTACCTCCAGAGAGAGTGGGATTTCAGAGGAAGAAAGAGATTTTTGTAAGAGTTTTTAAGTGAGTAAAAAAAGACTCCAAGGCAAAATGTTCCGCAGGAGGAGTTTTATTGCATGCACCCTCGGGCGAGGTTCCGCGACTCGAGAGAGGGGAGTCGGGGAAGTCACGCCCGGGGTTGGGTGGTGAGGGGTTTTATAACCTGTTGGTGGGGGTGGGGAAGTCCAGATAACAGGGGCGGTCTCTTGACTGGAAAGTCCCGGGCAGGAGGTTTTGGTTTCTTGCCTAAGTTTCTGTTTCCCGCGGAAGTCGTAAGGGTCACCGATGTATTGGCGGGAAGGTCAGCCATCTTAAGAAATGGCGGGAAAGTCAGCCATCTCAAGAAGTATGCCATTCTGTGGCGTCTCTGCCCTATCTCTCAGCTGGCCCAACAATTTTTACTTCACTTTATACAATTTTCTTTGGTTGAAATTTTATAAACCCATGTTACTTTCATAACACAAAATATCGTTGAAAAGATTAAAAAGGGACCAATGATTAATGTTGGTTGATGGCATCTGTGGGTCTAAGAAAGGCAAGAAAGCAGAAGTTATGAGGGGAAATGGCCAGTGGGATGCTGCTTGCTTTCAGCAAAGAAGAGGCAGAGGAAGCCTGTACAAGTATAACAAGCAATTTGTTTTATTTATTGAGCCCCTACTGTGGGAAAGGTGCTATCCTCAATGACATGTTGTGAGCATTTTCTCTAATCCTCAGAACAAACTTGCAGGTTAGGTATTAGCTCTACAGATGAGAAAAATGAGGCTCAGAGAAACCAAGTGCTCATGAGCCCTGAGTAAAGAACAGAAGCAACAGAGCTGGGGTTCAAATGTGCCATGCTGCCTCTCACATAAATGACCCCTAAAGCTGGGGTGTGATGGCAGAAGAGAAAGTCAGGACCTGGAGATTAATAACCCAGGAGTAGGCTCCTTAGCAACCCCAGAAGCATGTGGAGAATCCACACAAACTGCTTATTCCCTCCCTGCTACCAAAACGCTTCAGCCTGACTCTGGTGGAAGGTGTGGGGGCTTGTGGGCGATGGGGAAGAGGGTATCAAACAGAAGTGCTCTGCTCTGCTGGCTCAACAATCACAGAGGGAGGGAGAGAGCTTATGAGAGACCCTCACTGTTTAGAACCCTACAAAGCGGGAGGAGTGGTATGAAGTGATATTGAGAACCATGATTCTTCTTTCTCCTGTGTGGTGTCCTAGCGAGCAGAGAAGCTGCAGGAAGGCAGGGCAGCAAGATAATAGCAGCTTCCACTCAGGGAGGGCTGCTGCATGCCAGGAACTTTATAAGCATCATCTCCAGTTCTCAGAACCTGAATAAGTGAATATTGTCACCTCCGTTTTACAAAAGCGGAAACAGCGATGAAGTAAATAATTAGCTCAAATATATGCGCTAATAAATGGTGGAACCAGGCTTCAATCAAGCCAGTATGACCTCTAACCTCATGCTTTTTTCGTAGAAACTCAGCTACCTCTCCTGTGAAGCTTAGGGGCCCATGTGTAAGGCAGTCCTACAGAGCTGAACAGAGCAAGGGCATCAGGCATTGATGATAAAGAGGTAAGGGCCAGGGAAATGTAAAAGAGCAAGCAGTATGAGGAATATGCTCTGGGAAGCCTGGACTGGCCATAGAAGGAACACGATCACCAATGGCTTTGCCTTGCCTTTAAGTGGTGGCAGAATATCCCCGCGCAGACAGTGAAAAATAATCATCAGCTGCAAGCCTGCTGTGACGAGCTTGGCTTTGCCAGTGGGATCTGATTAGTATTCTTGAGCTTCTATTAGCATCTGAAGGAAATACCCAGATGACACAAAGCCAATTCTAGTAACGGAGATTTAACATTTTAACTCATTTTCTCTAATGCAATTAACCTGGTTGGGTACCTTCTTTTCACAAACTATTTTGAGCCTCAACAAGCAAACCATTCACACAAGCACCTTCAAGTTCACCTCCCCCAAACCCGGCCAGAGGACATGCCTCCTTGTAGAGTGAATTGACACCGTTTGCTGTAGGGCTGGAGAACTGGGAGTATTTTTCCCAGCCTTGGCTGGACCAAAGCCAAGGTTATAAATACAAATCCTTCAACATGATCTCCCTGTAACTGCCCCTCGGGCGGACACAATCTCACCCCTAGAGCAGCATTTTATTGCATCCTTTGTTGTAGGTTTTCCATTTTAGGGAGACTTGATAGTGATACGAAGTATAAACACATTCTCTGCCAGTCAGGTTCTGTGACTAGATTTCTTAAAAGAAGCTGGGAAGTCTTGTGGCCAGGAATAATATTTACATTGAAACTCAGCTCTTGCTGCAGAGGGCAAGGGCAATGATGGTCAAGAAAGGAATTCCCTTCCCATATACAATTCTTCTCACATGACTCAAGAAAGGGAGTATTTTGAGCTCAGAATAAATCTTACAGTTGTTTCCCAGTTACTCAAGATTAGGATTAACCCTTTAAAAAGTCATTTTTTAAATACCAAGATAACACTTATATTCAATATTTCAAACACTATTTTTCACTTCTAAAGAAAAAGAACTAAACTGGTATCTCAACCCTTACCCTTTCCCTGGACTCTGTCAAAAGCTTAGAGGCATTTTTGTCCAGGTCTTGACTCACTAATCCTATAAAAGAATTGAACTTCCTGCTACACTGGAAAAAAGAATCTAGAGTGTCTTTTTAGCAAGTATTTAAAATCATTATTTTACCAATTAGATGTCATAAAAGGGTAGGTCAATTACAGTGCTCCATTAGGAGATAAAAATCAATGCTTCAACCACATTGGCCTTTTTCAATTATAGCAAATAAAATCTAAAACTATTTTTAAAAACAGTTACCAACAGTGAAGTGAATCCTATGGGTTTTTTCACCCCTTAATGCTTTATAAGCAACAAGTTTAAGAGTATTAGAATACCACAGGATGAGAAAAGCAATGTAAGACCAAAGCAGTAAGGGGGGGAGGGGATCAATGTTTATTCTTGTTTCTGTGCACCTATTCCAACATACGCACAGCTATGGGAAAGATGGTCTACTTTCCAATAGTTTCTAGTTCAAAATTTATATCAACTTCAGGTCTATGGGGGGAAATGATTGTCAAGGACATTTCACAGTGTTTGCAGCACTGAGGTCTGTCGTTGGGGTTTAAAAATGCCATGGAATCTCCTAAAGCCTAAGCCCTAGAATTTTTAAAGATTTTTGGCTATTATTTTGAAAGACATAAGAAAACTGCCTGAAACCGGATGAAAGAGAAGGAATTCAGTGTTTGGCAAAACACACCACTCCCAACACCCTCACATTAGCCTTAAGACTATTTGGGGAAGAAACAAGTGGAAAAGAATGCCTGTTTGCAGAGACTTCTTAAGGATGTATGGTTTAGCAGACTTCACAGAACAAGCTTACCTGTACATTTTTGAAGTCTGTTTCCCTGAAGTTTCTCCCAGCAGTGGTCAAGCCCTACTGCCCAAAATCTGAATCTAGAAATCTTTGCTTCAAGCAAAAATGAAAAATCTTTTCTTCTGGAGTCTGAGTAAAAGCAGCATACATGATACTGAGTAATGTGACTGTGTGTGCGTGTCTTCCTGTTTTTTTTTTGTGTTCGGAAAGAACATTATTCTGGGATGTAAAAACAACCTTGAAAAATACAGAGATAAGAGGTTTCGACATCTTTCATGGGAGTGTCATATTTCCATGGTGATGAAACAAGCTCTTAATACCGGATTGACCAAGGTGATCTGTGGGCTTCCTGCTTCCTTATTCCATGTAACAGGAAGACAGGCAGAGGAAAGGGGAGAAACAATCGCATGCCCAATAGTTGCAAAGAAAATTGACAGGTTTGGTCTCAAGATCTTGTTACGTCAATGCCAAGTACTCAAAAACATGACAGGTTTTCCAATGTTCACTATTTTGCAGAAATGGAGTTCTGCTTTGTAACAATACCTTTGGAGTAATTTTATAAAACAAAAGATTTAATAAGAATAAGAAATCATCTGCCTTCATGTAAGCAGTTTCCATTGCCATCAGCAGGAACTAAAAGGAACAAACCCCTACCTTGCTTTTTTTGTTTTTCACTCTTATTAGTTGTACCTACTCAAAACTCTCTGGGTCTGTTCTTACCTTTCAGTTTTCCCACAACTATACTCTGGGTATGGAATGGTTTTACCTAATTATCTTTCTGACTCATCAAGGCAGTTTTTGAAACTCACCTCCTCGGCAAAACCTTTCTCAATCAACTAGTGTGGAAGTGGTTACTCTCTCAGTGCTGACCTGTCTAGATTTAGGAGGGCTATGCTCCTTACTTTACACTTCTTGACATCAGCCTTTAACATACACATGATTAGCATGTTATAAATCTAACAGTGGCTCCATTCTATGCGGGGTACCAGGCCCCATTCTAAAAATATGGAATCAGAATCTCTGGGATAGGAGTCCTGATATGTATAGTTTTCATAAATCTACAAGTGCTTACGATACACTGCCAGGTTTGGAAGTCAGTGATGTGTGGTTTTACTGTTTTTGTGTCTCTATGGGTGTCTGCATCCATTTATGTGCACTGAGTTTTTAAGTAGGATAATCAGATACCACAGCACATCTGGCAATGTTTAGATGTGGATTCCTAAGTACTAGACCAGCCAAGTCTACCAATCTGACCCTGTGGGGTATGGCCTGTGAATCTGCATTTTAACATGCTGCCCCCGTTCCTCTCCCAAAGTGATTTCCCTATATATGAGTCACACCAGAATGCCTACAGGGACCAGGCAAGTCAGCTCAATGAATGAGGCAAACTAGGTAGGAAGTGACCAGAGTAAAACTGATGCCCCATAAGGAGGGGTAGGCACTACTTGCCTGAGCAGTTTGTTGCTACTTTGTCATACTAGAAATAGATCCAGCGTTGCCTAAGTTTTGAATGTTTTAGAACCTAGAGATTCAGAGAAATTCCCCACAATTCAAAAAACAACTAGCAAACAAACACAGCTGCTACTGGCAAGTTGTGCCCTCTGCCTTTGAGAGTTTTACCAAAGTATCTCAAATCTCTGGTGACTTACAATGTTATAAGACACTATGGGCCTGACCAAGTGACTCATGATGGACTATAATAGAACTGCAGGATTAGAAGGCCTCTGTGAGTCAATCCCACCATTTAATGTTTAATGTTTGAATCTGCAACTTTAACATCCACCCCCCGCCTGCCGCCGAGTGATGACTCCTCAAACCACATCATCTCTCATCCAAATCTCCCACCTGTGCTGCACAAATCTGAATGCCTCTTGGCTAACTCTACTAGGATATGCTATACACAGCATGTCCCCACATAAAACTCTCTTCCAGCACCAGACCTCCAAATGCTCTTTCTCTGTGTTCCCTCAGTGGCCATCGTACTATGTGACTAGCTACCAAAGCCAGAAATCTAGGCGTTTGCCTTATTTCTTCACAAGCCTCATATTGTATCATCTACCAAGTCTTGCTAACTCTGCTTCCTTAACACTAATCAAATTTGTCTGCTTCTTTTCATCCCCACTGCCAAAGAATTATTTCTGGCCATCTCTTGTCTGAATTGCTACAACAGCCACCCCTTCCCTCAATCAGTTTTAGCCCCCTTCAACTCATTCTGCCTTTAATTCATTGAAGCCAGAGCAGCCATCCTAAAATGCAAATCTGATCATGTCAACTTCCTAACTGCAACAAGCACCGTGGTAAGCTCAGTCAAGGCAGTATCGCGTGGCCCTTGGCTGTCTCTTTGCTTCATTCATTCTCCATCTCACACCTGAACTCCATGCACAGCCCCGGGAGTTTCCACTCCTCCTCCATTTGTGTTATGCAGTCCTTTCCTTGATACCTTTGCAAATGCAGTTCTCTCCATCTGGAACCTCATCTCTCTCGTTGGTTTCCACATCTCTACCATTTAGCTATGTCTACTGGTTCTTAAAATCTCAGCTTAATCATTATCACAAACAGGTATTAAATGCTTCCTATGTGCCACGGCACTGTTTTAAGGGATTTTACACATCTCATTTAACCCTCACAATAACCATAGGAAGTACTTTATCACTAGTTTCAGAAATGTAGTAACATCTAAGATATCTGCATTTTATTATTATTTTTTGACAGAGAGTGTGTCAGAGGGAGAGAGGGAGAGAAGGAGAGAGGGGGAGAGGGAGAGGGAGAGAGAAGGGGAAAGAGAGAGAGAGAGAGAGAGAGAGAGAGAGAGAGAATGAATCACAAGCAAGCTCCAGTCTCAGCACAGAGCCCAATGTGGGGCTCAATCTTAGGACCCTGGGATCATGACCTGAGCCAGACCAAGAGCTGGATGCCCAACAGACTGAGCCACCCAGGTGCCCAAGATGTTACTATCTTCAAAAGCTTCCCATGGGTCCCCTGAATGGTTGTGTAATGCTTGTAGGTACCCAATAATACTTCATGTTTTCCCCTGTCACAGCACTCACCAAACTCCACCATAATTCTGTTTTACCTGTCTCTCTGAACAGATTCCAAGCTCTTGGATATAGAAGGTTAAAAAACAAAATAAAACAAAACAAAAAAAAACACCCATGCCTCATATATAGCTGTATTCCCAGCAGTTAAGACAATGCCTCTCAAATACATAGTTGCTGAACAAATTAATAAATTACTGAATAATTTCTGAGGTATTCAACGGTGTTTAAAGGTGTTCTCCTTTAAACATATAAGAGTTGTGTTTATGAACATTACCAATTACTGTCATTTCTGCCGTGTGGGAGACCATCTAACACATATATTAGAAGAGTGTGATGAGGGGAAGGAAATAAGTGTAAACGGACTGATAAACTATTGATAAAAACTACATAGTGATGGGTAAATATCAATTTTCATTCTTCCATCTGTCTTGGCTTCAAATGATTTCCTTAGTTGACTTTGTCTCTTGCTTTTCTTTCTCATACTCATCACCCCCCAAGTTCAGATTGCTACCACTCTTGGCTCCACATTCACGCAGGTATCCATCCATCCATCCAACTAGCAAGATGGCTGACATTGAGGATATAGAAATGAGTAAGGCTAGGTTCTTCTCCTCAAGAAAAAGTCTAGGGGCACCTGGGTGGCTCAGTCAGTTAATCATCTGACTTTTGATTTTGGCTCAGGTCACGATCTCACAGTTCATGGGTTCAAGCCCTGTGTTGGGCTCTCTGCTGATAGCTCAGAGCCTGTTTGAGATTCTCTCTCTCCCTCTCTCCCCCTCTCCTGCTCTCTCTCTCTCTCTCTCTCAAAATGAATAAACTTAAAAAAAAATCCACTGCTGGGGCACCTGAGTAGCTCAGTGTGTTAAGTGTCCAACTCTTGATTTTGGCTCAGGAATGATCTTGTGGTTCATGAGTTCAAGCCCCACACTGGGCTCTATGTTGAGACCACAGAGCCTGCTTAGGATTCTCTCTTTCCTTCTCACTCTGCCATTCCCCACTTGTGCTTGTGCACTTGCTCTCTCTCTCTCTCTCTCTCTCAAAATAAATAAATAAACTTTACAAAAATAAAAGAAAAAGTCTAATCATTTGCCTGGGCCATAGTAAGGGCTCAATAAATGTTTGTTTCTACCCCACCCTGTCTTGTGCAGACAGGGACAGTGATTGCTATATCACTGGTGTGAAACCTGCAAGCTGTCACCTTTCCTAAACAAACTCCTTGCACCCTTTTCATTGTAAAAATAACACTGCAGCTGTCTCATGACCAGCCAATTTGATTTTACAAAGGAAAATCTGCTCCTTTTTTTTAATGGTTCTTCTTTCCTTGGCTGAGAGTTGAACTTACTTGGAAGAGCACAATAACTAAAAATGAAGTTCTAGTATTAGAAACAAATTTGGGAGTGCCTGGGTGGCTCAGTCGGTTAAGCAGTGACCTCAGCTCAGATCATGATCTGTTTGTGGGTTCAAATCCCACATCGGGCTCTGTGCTGACAGCTTGGAGTCTGGAGCCTGCTTCAGATTCTGTGTCTCCCTCTCTCTTTGCCACCCAGCCCCTGCTCACGTTCTGTCTCTCTTTCTCTCAAAAATAAATAAGCATTAAAAAATGTTTAAACAATTAATATTCTTTAAACATAAAGAAACAAATTTGGACACCTGCATGAAGTTCAGGATCATGGGAAGCAGTCATGAAAAAAACCAGAGCTTTAACAATGGATCAGAGAGCCTTGCTCTTCATGTTGAAAGGAAAAGGGGACTGAAAGCAGCCAGAAGCCAGGATGTACCAGGTCTTCTGCGGGGTTCACAACCGACAGGCTCTCTCTCATGACCCACATGTGCACCTAGGGAAATCTGCATGTAAAGCGAAAGTCCTACTAACAATTAAAACCAGTTGTGAACACAAGAAGTGGTCTCAAGTTCCCAAAATACCTAAACAGGTTCTCTTACAGTGTCAAAGCAATCACTCCTAAAAGCCAGAGTATAAAGAGTCAAGCACACACTTGTAATAACAAGCATAGAATCTTAGTTGGAAGCTTGTAATTTCTTTATAAAGATAAAGTTGGTCAACCATCTACAGGTTCCATTATCATGGCATCCTGAAAGAAAAGTTATACAATTTAACATGAAAATTAGGCTATGCCTAAAGTAATTTTTAAACTTTTCAAAAATCTAGTAAAATTAAATTCCCTATATTGTACTACAAAAGGGAACAAGAGAAAAACGGACTACCATTTTCAGGGTCAAAACTGAGTATTTTCTTTAACAATAAAACTTATTATATATATATATATATATATATATAAAAGAACATTTCAGTGAAATATAAAACAAATATTTTTCTCTTATTTTCAGCAGTTTTTTCTAATATCAATAGGGAGGAAGAGAAGAATAACAAAGAAAGCCTATAGCTGAAGATCCAGAAAGAAAAATCTACCTATTAGCTATCATTTGACTCAAGGGATTTACAAAATGCAAAAACAAACACATCAATTTATTCATTAGGAGTCAAGTGAGGAGATAAACACCTCTATTGAACTGAGAGATCTTAGTTGGGATGGTGCCTAACGGAGGAAGCTCTCTAAGATGTCAAATCTAGAAAGTTACCTAGAAATGAGTGACAGTAATTCACAGCGATACTAAAAATAGGAATCCGGTTGTAACATCTATACTCAATGAGGCTGGAGTATCAAAGCGCCTCCCTAATCATACCAATTTATCAAA
The DNA here is from genome assembly GCF_008692635.1 of Crocuta crocuta. Classification (NCBI taxonomy): domain Eukaryota; kingdom Metazoa; phylum Chordata; class Mammalia; order Carnivora; family Hyaenidae; genus Crocuta; species Crocuta crocuta. The sequence continues at coordinate 4,555,961 of NW_027527955.1, forward strand.
TGTACCTGGACCTTCTTTATAGTGGGTCATAAACTGTGGAATATTTGTTGAGGGGGAAAAAAAAGTCTAGGTCACCAGGCCATCTGTTCTTCTAGTGCTCTGGCTGGGGGAGATCCAAGTATATATGAGATTAAGTGGAAGGCAAGTGGCTAGTACTTTTGCTATCTATCTGCAGAAGGTTTTAGCACATTTATCAGAAGCCATACAGTGCAAACTCTTTTGATATTAGGTCTCTGGGTGTAGCTTTCAAGATCATTCTTTGTTCCATTCTTCCTTTATTGTTAAACTGCACCCAACAGGTGGTTTAGAGTGTGAATTCAAACACGTGCTATTAATATGCCCAAAACTGTTGCTGCAAAGGGGAAAGAAAACCACATTAATTTAATCTTGGTCTGTTCTTATTCATAATGTCACAAATACATTTTCTATGTCCTAAAGCAATATGAAATTATTTATAAAACCATGTGAAATCTTCAGGTGAATAAACCCATTAAAATATGTATTATTTATTGCTATTAAAAGTAATTATTAGAGGTGTCTGGGTGTCTGAGTCAGTTGGACGTCCAACTTCAGCTCAGGTCATGATCTTGCAGTCTGTGGGTTTGAGCCCCACGTCAGGCTCTGTGCTGACAACCCAGAGCCTGGAGTCTGCTTCAGATTCTGTGCCTCCCTCTCTCTCTGCCCCTCCCCAACTTGTGCTCTTTCTCTGTCTCTCAAATAAATAATAAACATTTTTTTAAATATTTTTATTTATTTCTAAGAGAGAGAGAGAGTGTGAGCAGGGGAGGGTCAGAGAGAGAGGGAGATACAGACTCTGAAATAGGCTCCAGGCTCTGAGCTGGCAGTCATCACAGAGCCCAACGTGGGGCTCAAACCCACGAACCGTGAGATCATGACCTAAGCGAAAGTCAGACGCTTAACCGACTAAGCCACCCAGGTGCCCCAACATTTTTTAAAAAATAAGAAAAAAGTAATTATTATCTTACAACAATTCTCCAGCAAAAACTACACACAGAAGTAAAGGTCAACAATAAAAAAAATAATAATGTTACAATCTCTTTTTCATTTACCCTGGTTTTCCTGTTGGTATACTGATAATCATTAACAAAAGTACTGTATGTGTAAATAATTCCCGTTTTTCAAATTTTCTTTATAAGTATTTTTAAAATATTTTCCTCATAAATGTTTTTTTGGGAAGATCACATTATCCCCATTTTACAGATGTCATATGGAAATAATAATAGCACCTACCTCAAAGGATTGTTTCAGGGATTCATTAGATAATCCACATTAAGTACACAGAGTATGTGGCACATTACTTACTGAGTGCTCAAAACATGTTAGCTATTAATATGTAAAAGTATTAGCAACTATTCTAAGGTTATTAGGAGTCCATTTAAAGCAGGCCAGGAGGATTTGGGTCTTCATCTAGAACGGGACAGTTCCTCCAAAAAATAAAGATACCACTGTTTATATAACTAACTAGAATTTAAATAAAAGCCTCAAACATTAAAAAAGAAAAATGATACCACTGTTTATATCCATCTGCCTAGAATGCTTTTCCCCTCCTCACTCCCAACTCCTGACCTCTCCACTGGGCTAATTCTTATCCTTCAGGTCTCAGCTTAGATAGTACTTCTTGCAGGGGTGAGCAGTCACTAACCTCTCCCAAATCTAGATTATCTATATATACTAGGGCGCTCCTCCTATGGGCCCCAACGTGGATCACAACTGCCTGCTTCTATGCTTCCCTATGACACTAAGGCAGGGATCATGTGTATCTATACACCACATTCTTGGCACTAAGCACAATGCTAGAACAGAGTGAAGGCTTGATAAATACCTGTGATATGAAGATATCTAGGCTCTGAAATGAGCCTGGTTTGTGTCGGATGAACAGGTTTTCCTTTAGCATGATGGACTACTACCAGCCAATGAGATAAAGTAGCAGACACTTGCGGGGGTGGGGGGGCAGGCAGTTAAGGACGAGGCTGGCAAAATGGGATGTGGCATCTTAGAAGCAGAGGGGCTGAAGGGAGAGGCTCTAGAGGAACCAGGTCCCATCTGGCCACTTAAAAGTCACACCAGCAGCACCACATCCAGATTCACTAATTCTGGATATCTAGATACTAGTCCTGTAGCACGGGGAATGAGAGCCTGGGTTAGGTGCACCTCATCCCAGTCTAAGAGACTTCTGACCAGAGTATTAATAACAAAATGAGCAGGGGCCCTGAGAGCTGGGATGAAAGAATCCAACTGATCCAAGACCCCAGAAGACTTACCAGACAGTTGGGATTTGTTGAGCACGTCTCGCCCAGCACAGAACCGCAGTGCTCAGGAAGAAATTTTGAGACTTCAGGCACAGCTGACGGAAAATGAACTGAAATGTTCTGATTTGTTACGGCAGCTGCATCATAGGAAGGGACAACTTTAGAATAGTATCTGACAGCATGGAAGGAATTAAGAGAGAGAGCTTTGCTGGGAATTCGAGTTTTATACATATCATCGATTGCATTCTCCGAAGCGGAGCTGGACTGACCTTTAATAAAAAAGAAAACAAATACCCATCAGTATTCACAACTCTGTAACTTGGAACTACTGTCTTTGAAATAAATTGTCCTTTATGTCGTTCCCTCCTGTTACAAACTTATACTACTCTTATACTCAAATGCTGATGGAAAAATACAGTGAACTTCTTAGTAGTGACCGTTAGTACAATACACATACTGTAAATTAGTGTTTGTATGTCAGAAGATAGATTTTAGAGGAGGATCAGATCTCTGTGACTCTGTGTGTGTGTGTGTGGGGGTGTGGGTGTGGGTGTGGGTGTGTGTGTCTGTGCACGGCTTTCATCATCATCAAAATTGTGTTCATCCCTATGAACCCGAAGAAACATGAAAGAATGTTGGAAAGTTGAACTCTATTCAGTCACAAGTAAAGTTTGGTCGATTTTCTATCAATGAAATTAGTAGTATAATTATATATCTATCTATATTCTGTACAGTAACTAGAAGACAAAAAAATTTTTTTGATAGATTATGAGGGACACCTAGGTAGCTTAGTCGGTTGAGCATCTGACTCTTGACTTTGCTCAGGCCATGGATCGTGGAATTGAGCCCCATGTCGGGCTCCACACTGACAGCATGTAGAGCCTGTTTGAGATTCTCTCTCTCCCTCTCTCTCCACTTAGACATGGATGCACTCTCTCTCTCTCAAAAAAATATATGTATTATGAATACTAACAATGTAATGTGAAGTAACACTGTGAATACTTATCTTTTTTGGATATTAGTAGTAATGAAAGTAAAGAAATTTTGTGTCTACTTTACAAATGTATCTAGAATATTTGTGAAAAAAGCATTTCAGCAGATATGTATGAAAAGAACAGGTAAAGGTAACCTAATACAATCTAAACACTGAACTCAGTTAGCACTTCTGTGCTACAGGGCAGATGTTGGCAGACACCTGGTGACCTTGGGTGTTAATTTTATTTCTCCAGCCTTCAGTTTACTGACCTACGTGGTGAAAGTGACATTGGAAGACTTAACTGATTTCAACTGTTCCAATCCTCTTCCAAAAACAATTTGGCAACATGCATTATGACCTACATATGTGCTCACATTCTCAAACTTATTCATCACACACTTCCAGGTACCTAGCCCAAGGAAAAGTTCAAAGTATAGGAAAATCTATGTATGAGGAAATATTTCCTCTCCTGTTATATATGGAATCACTCCCCCCACAAAACTATTGGAGGATAGCTAAGAAAATCTTTTATAAATTATTTGATTAAGCCATTAAATGGTGGTAAAGAGGTAAAAAAAAATTAAAGTATATTTGACACAGTGTTAAGTAAAAGAAACAGGCAACAAATTTGGATGTCCAATGTGATTACTGCTGTAGAAAAATATACATAGAAAAAGACTTGAAGGAAATACATTAAAAATGAGCAGCTATTATCTTAGGCAGGCTAGTTAAGGACTAATATTGCTTTCCAAATGGAAAAGTGTATATAAATAAAATTAAAATGGGGGTCTGACTCAATGACCTTCAAGGTCTTCCCCAGTCTGAACATGGCATAAAGTCCATGGTCCTGGTATATCTGTGTCTTCCCAAGAGCGGCTGCTTTAGGTGGCATCAAAACAAAAGAGATGCTGGGGCACAGAGAGACCGGAACTCACCACCACGAAAACAGTGTTTCAGGATTTCTGCAGAATATAAACAGTGAGAACGCAGAAGTATTGTATGTTCAGAAAGTAACATTGACAGGCATATGCCTGTGGCCTGACCTCTCTCTGATTTAATCTGATCTGATTTAATAATTCAGGGTGATATTCAGCCACAACTACTTTAAGTAGATTATCTGTGGCTCATGGCTACCTTTTTTTTTTTTTTCTTCCCCTCTCCCCTATATCAGGGGAAAGGTCTGAATTCACTAATAAAACACCCTGAAGCCTGTTTGATTATATGAACAAGGAGGACTATATACTATTTTGGGTCTCTTTTTCTTTGACTTTAGATACCATCCCTAGTAACGTTTGTTCCTGTGGCTTTTCCCATGCCCCCTAATATGCACAGTACCTCTACTACAGCACTTAAAGCACTACAGGAATCCTATTTTGCTATTGTGACTCTCTCCTCTACTAATCCGCCAGCTCTACAAGAACAAGAGCTGCACACTGTTTGTCTTTGTGCCCCCGTCTTTCAATCAGGAACATTTTTAAAAATTTTTTAACGTTTATTTATTGTTGAGAGACAGAGACAGAGGGTGAGCAGGGGAGAGGCAGATAAAGATGGAGATGCAGAATCTGAGCTGTCAGCACAGAACCCGACGTGGGGCTTGAGCCCACGAACCGTGAGATCATGACCTGAGCCGAAGTCAGTCGCTTAACCTACTGAGCCACCCAGGCGCCCTTCAACCAGGGACATTTAAGTTGAGAACTAAGGGATGAACTGGGAGTTCCCCTGGTAGAGTATGGAAAGGACATTCCAAGTTCTGGGAAGGTGCTGAAGTGAGTGACTGGAATCCCTTTGAGGAAGTCAGCAGTAGGGTGACCTCAGACTTGGGCACTGAAGAGACAGGTCAGGGTGTCCTGTCATCTAGCGTCTAAAACACAGATTAGGAGCTCAGTACCTTACTGGCTTTTCAGTGAAGAGTAACTTTCAGGAACTGAAAAGTCACAAACTGGTAGCTGTATTTTTTACTTTGGCTCTGCTTTTTTCCATCTTCTTATTTCTACAAGTATTTGGGCATGCCTTGACATTATAACACAAATAACAAAACTGCCTTACAGTGGGTAAATACTTGTTTCATAAGGAATATTCATATAGTGAAGGTTTCTTAAGCACCTACTGTATGCTGGTCATTGCTCTAGGTACTAGAAATACAGCAATGAACAAAACAGGCAAAAAAAAATTTCCCTGTCTTCATGGAGTTGATATTCTAGTGGGAGACAACAGGCAATGAGAACATATGCAAATAAATATTAGAAAATAATATGTTCTATGAAGAAAAATACAGCAGAAAAAATAGGTAAGAAGTCTCATACATTTAAAAGAAAAAAAAGGAAAGAAAAGAAGTCTCATGTATTGTGTGATGCTGGGAAGTACACAGTTTTAATTAAGTGGTTGAGACTCTCTGAGAAGACAATTAAGCAAAGATATGAAGGAGGTAAATAAGTTAATATGTTAAATACTCACCACATAGTTAGTAGTCAATTAATTTGAGTATTTCCCTTTCCTTTACATTTGATTCAGGTAATAAAGTCGCCAATGTGCTTATCATCTATCAGTAATATAAGCTTTCTACTGGACAGCCACAGGCAAAAGAATGAAACTGGATGCCTAATTTACACCATACACAAAAATTAACTCAAAATGGATTAAAGACTTAAACATAAAATCTGAAACCATAAAACTTCTAGAAGAAAACAGGGAGTAAGCTCCTTGACATTGGTCTTGGCAATGATTTTTTTGGATTTGACACCAAAAGCAAAGACAACAAAAGCAATAACAAACAAGTGGGACTATCTCAAACCAAAAACCCTCTGCACAGCAAAGGAAATCATCAACCAAATAAACAGGAAATATATGGGATAGGAGAAAATATTTATAGGTCCTATACCTGATAAGGGATTAATATCCAAAATATATAATGAACTCATACAACTCAACACAAAGAAACAAGCAAACTGATTTAAACGTGGGCAGAGGATCTAAATTAGGCATTTTTCCAAGGAAGACATACAAATGGCCAATAGTACATGAAAAGATGCTCAATATCACTAATCATCAGCGAAATGTAATTCAAAAGCACAATGAGATATTACCTCATAGCCATTAGAATGGCTCGTATCAAAAAGACAAGAAATAACAAGTGTTGGTAATGCTATGTACTCATGCACTGTTGGTGGGAATGTATATTGATGCAGCCACTATGGAAAACAGTATGGAAGTTGCTGAAAAAAATTTAAAAAGTGTTGTCATATGGTCCAGCAATCCCATCTATGGGTATTTATCCAAAGAAAATAAAAATACTAACTCAAAAAGATATAAGCACCCTATGTTCATTGCAGCATTATTGACAAGAGCTGAGAACAATCTGAGTATCTATTGATGGATAAATGAATAAAGAAAATGTGACAGAGATATATAGACACACACACACGTGCATGCACGCACATAAACATATGCATATACACACACATACAGTGGAATATTATTCAAACACACACAAAAAATGAAATCCTAAAAAAATAAAAATGAAATCTTGCCATTTGTGACAATATGATTGACCTTGAGGGCACTATGTTTTGTGAAATAAGTCAGAGAGTGACAAATACTGTATGATCTCACTTATGTACAGAATCTCAAAAAATAAGTAAGTATAAAAATCAAGCTCATACATACAGATAACAGACTGGTTTCCAGATGTGATGGTGGGGAAGTGGATGAAATGAGTGAAGGTAGTCAAAAGGTATAAAATCTTCAGTTATAAAATAAATAAGTCATGGGGATACATGTACAACATGGTGACTATGATTAATACTACTCTACTGCATATTTGAAAGTTGCTAAGAGACCAGATATTAAAAGTTCACAAGAAAAAGTATTGTAATTTTGTTGACAGATGTAAGGCAGACTTATTGTGGTGATCATTTCACAATGTGTACAAATAACAAATCATTATGTTGTACACCTGAAGCTAATATAATGTTCTATGTCAATTATACCTCATTAAAAAAAAAACAAAACGATGAGCTTTCTGTTAACAATGGTCCATTTTGAGCCCAATCTGGGCAACACCATATAAATGCCCTGTGGCCATCTTGTGTACTTCAAGCAGACAATACCAAAAGGACTCATGGTGTAATCTTCTAGCTACACTCCTTTCCCTGGTTACGCAACGAATGCATTGAAGCACGAGGGTGCAGATGACATACGTAAGCCCAGTGCACAACCTGCACAGGGCATCAGGCAGAGCTCACCTCTCACAGCGTCATCCGAGGAGCCCCCTGAGGCAGGAACAGAATACACATTCACACACTTATTAGCCAGGAGTCTGATCTCTCTCACAGGTGAATAAGCGTTTGTCAACACATCACTTTCCCTTAAAAGGATAGAACAAAAACACCTGATGAAATTCCCAAGGAAGACAACATGAACATTGCTGAGTTCAATTCCTCCCTCTATCATTCAAGTTCTAACCTGACAGAGAGGAATTAAGCATTATTTAGGCATAAGAACAAATTGGTGAATAGGACTCATGATGATAGTTTCGGATGTGGAGGAATGATTTGTTTTATGCTTTTTCTTTGTTTATACGTTCTAATAAATTTAAATATGGAGACACTCATTTGGTGTGTCACATTTTGTACCAGAAAATTTTTTTTTAACTCCCAACTGAAATAGGCTGGACTACTCCCGGGCCCAGGACTCCTGTGACGGAGGAATGGTAGAATGCAGCCTGCCTCTGTTGGTCTGCCAGTCACGACTGTTACTACCGACAAAGCCTTGTTTTATGATCTTCAGAATTAACAAAACAAGAAATAAGAGTGAGTCAGATGATGAGACGATCCTGAGCCTGAGAATATTACATCTTTTATCACTGTGACTAAATGATACACATTGGCAATGGGAGAAGTTCACGGATTCTTCATAAATACCTGAGTTTTCATTATGGGTGGGTTCACTGCCTACCTATCTGCAATACCTCTAGCGTTGGCATTGGAGGAAAATAACAAGCCAACTATCAATTCAGGAGAACCCTCCTCATACCTTTGTGCCATGATCGGGCCTGGGAGGGATAGCTGGATGGACACTTGCTGTTTCTTACAAAACCTCTCATCGTTCTGAAGTACTTCTGTAATCTGAGAGAGAGACATCTATTTAGATATTTTTCATGTATACAAACACACATACATTTCCAATTATAAAAGATAAAATAGTTTTATTTTTTTTAATGTTTTATTTATTTCTGAGAGAGAGAGAGAGAGAGAGAGAGAGAGAGAGGCAGCGTGAGCAGGGGAGGGTCAGAGAGAGAGGGAGACACAGAATCCAAAGCAGGCTCCAGGCTCTGAGCTGCCAACACAGAGCCCGACACGGGGCTTGAACCCACCAACTGTGAGATCACGACCTGAGCCGAAGTCGGACACTCAACTGATTGAGCCACCCAGGTGCCCCAAAATTGTAGTTTTAAAGCGCAGTCTATGAGGATAAAATTCAAGGACTTAGAATCAAATACCTGGGCCATAACGGCTGGAGGGATTTTCTCCCGGATGTACTCCACATAAACAACTGTTGCCTCAAGAATCGAAGCCACATCATTCTTTCTCCCTTTTGCATATGGCAACAGTGTACGCAGCTGCTCACAGCAATACTTGATTCGTTCTCTGAGCAGAGAATTAGAATAAATAAGGAATAATTAGTCTCATTTTCTTCCTTGTACGCAAGGACAAACAGTCCTTCCTCCTAGGTCTGTTAACAGAGGAAATGCTTCCTCCCTGTCTAGTCTCTGTTTCACAGAAAGGCCATGTCCCCATAAGCCAGCAGCCGCCACAGCCCCCGGAACCATGGCGTCTGTTCACACTGCTGCCCAGTACAGTGTTTCTGCTGACGGCAGCCCCCGTTCACTTGCCCCAGGCCTGCTGCAGTGTGCAGAATGACCCTGCCTATGGAAAGCCCTCTCAGGAGGGAGTGGCATGCTATACATAAGTCCTTTAGTAATTCACACTAGAAGACTAGCAGACAAAGAACAGTCAGGAGATTTTTCATGTCACTGTGACCTGGACCACATTTCCAACAACAGATCAATTAGCATATTGTATTAAATGGGCTTTACATGTAACTCTGTGTTCTGAGCCAAAGGAAAATCAGAAGGCTACTTTCTTCAAATGAGGTAGATACGAACAGAACAAATAAACCAGTATGCAAACGAGAACATCGTTCAGGCTAGTATCAGAAAGAAATTAATCCAAGTCTTTCATGGTTCTGAAGCGAAATGCATAGGAAATATAAATCTAAGCCTTTGATCTAAGCCTTTGGAACTTCTATTTGCATGTATTCATTTAATAAACATTATTAAGCACCTGTTTTATGCTGAATAGCAAGCACCTTGACATACATAGGTTCAAATGCTGGCTCTGACAATTAACCAGATAGGAACTTTAGCAAGTCACCAAACCTTTCTGAACCTCAAAGTGATACATAGCTTATGAGTAACTCAAATATTCTAGATCGGTGGTATTTTAACTGGACTCTGAGCAGTTCTGACAGTTCTATAGAGGTGTCTCAGGGACTCTTCTAGAAAAAAAGGAATGAAAAAGTCAACAATTTGACAATGTATACAAAAGGCTTGAAACTTTTCATACCCTTTAACATGTTAATTTCACTTACAAGGACCTAAAACACAGAACAAACTTTTTGCAAGATGATATACATTATAGCAGCATATCAGTATGATATTTAAAAGAAAAATCTAAAGACATAAAATAGATGGATACTTAAGTAAGCTATAGCTTACTAACTCAGTAGAATATTATCTGGTAGTAGAAATGATATGCTATAAATCTAATGGGAAAAAATAGGATATTTTATAGCATATAACTATAAAATATAAGGCAGTATATAAAATATGATGATAGACATTAAACAAAGTAAAAATAAAGCATACAAAAAAGATTTGAAAGTGAAACCATCAAGTCATAGTTATTTCTGGATGGTTAAGCTATGGAAAATATTATTTCCTCCTTTTATTTTTTATATTTCCCAAATATTTTTGCTGCATACTAGTTACTTTTATAGTAAAAAATCATATTAGATATTTTTTCCAACATTCGCTGGGAATGCTCAAACGCACAGAAAGACTGAAAGAATTTAGAATCTTAATTCTTAAAAGTTGAAAAAATTAAAAATTTGTACAGAGAACATGTATATACTTCACCCACCTAGAATCTACAATGAATGTTGACTGTCCTCACTTGGTCACATATGAATTATCATACTGGCCATATATCAACCTATTTTATTATACTGAAGCATTTCAAAGTAACTTATAAACTTAAGACACTAAACTCTTAACCATATTATTAGCTAGAGTTCAATTATTTTATTTTCAAATAAAAGTTACATAAAATAAAAAATACACACATCTTAAGGGTACCATTCTATGAGTTTTGACAAATGCACAAAACTATATAACAAAAACCCTAATTATCATGATCACAGCCCTGGAAAGTTCCTTAGGTTTCTTCCCAATCTCATCCCTCAAAAGGGGCAACGACATTTCTGGTATTTTTCCATCCCACATTAGTTTTGCCTGTCTTCAAACTTCATATAAATCTAAATCTTCAGCATGTGCCATTTTGTGTAAGATTTCTTTCCCTCAGCATGTTTTTGAGATTTGTCCATGTGGCTGTTTATTAATAGTAGTTTCTTTCTTTTTATTGAGTAATAGTATTCCATAGGACAAATACGCCATAGCTTACTGATGAACACTTTGGCTGTTTCTGGTTTTCAATCATTATGAATAAAACTGCTAGATCAGCCTGTACACCCTTCTGTGAATGCATGTTTTTATTTCTCTGGGAACACATTTAGGAATAGAATTGATGGGTTAATTTTATAAATTTATAAGAAATTGACAGAACTTTTCCCAAAATAGTATCATTGTACAGTCCCACTGTCAAAGTATGAGAGTTCCTTTTGTTTCAAATTCTTGACAACATTTAATATTGTCAGTAGTTTTAATTTTAGCATGTTGGCCTTTCTAAGCAATTTAGCATATTTTCAGTAGTTTTAATTTTAGCATTTTTGGTACATGGTAGTACCTCATGCTTTACCTTGTATTTCCGTGACCAAAGAAAAAAATTTATGTTGATAACTTTTATGTTGAGAACTTCTTCTGGTGCTTATTGGACACTTCCACATCTTCTTTTGTAAAGTGTCTGTTCAAATATTTTATTTCAATTTTAATTGGATAGGAGGGCTTTTTGGTAGTGAGCTTTAGAAGTTATCATCTGTAATACCAGATTTTTTTCAGCATATTTGTTTTGCAAATATTTTCTCCCAGTCTATGGTTTGCCTATTTATTTTCTTAGTGGTGTGTTTTGATAGTCACTTTTAAATTTTGATGAGTCTAATTTATCTATTCTTTTATAGTTATTGCTTTCTGTGTCCTAATGAACAGCTGCCCAACCTCAATTTGTGAAGACATTCTCCTATGCTTTCTTCTAGAACTGTACTGTCCAATCCAGTAGCCAGTAGACTGGTCTATGTAGACTTATAGCCATTAGTCTATATAAACTAGCTAAAATTAAAATTAAAATTCATTTCCTATTACAAAAGACACATTTCAAATACTCAACAACTACATATGACTAGCAGCTCCTTTACAGGACAGTGGATGTGAATATAGAGTATTCCTAACATTGCAGAAAGTTCTACTAAACAGCACTATTCTAAGTTTTAGCTTTATACTATAGTTCTGTCTATGCTCCATCTTGAATTAATTTTTATACAGTATGAGTAAGGGGTCAAGGTTCATTGTTTTTCCATTTGGATATCCGGCTGTTCCAACACCATTTATAAAAAAGACCTCTGTTTCCCACTAAGTTTGCTCTGGTGATTCACTGAGAATCAAATGAACACAAATGTGTTGGTCTAGTGCTAGGATATTATGTTCCACTGATTTATTGGTCAACCTCTATGATAGTAACACTGATTACTGTAGCTGTATACAGTTTTGAAGTCAGATAGTTTAAGTCTTCCAATTATGTTGTACTTTTTCAAGAGTGCTTTGTTCTAAGTACTTTTATATTATAGGTACTTTTCATTTTTAAATCAGATTATCAATTTCTTTTTTTCTATTTAAAAAAATTTTAATGTTTGTTTATTTCTGAGAGAGAGAGAGTGGAAGAGAGGAGACACAGAATCTAAAGCAGGCTCCAGGATCTGAGCTGTCAGCACAGAGCCCGACGTGAGGCTTGAACTCATAAATTGTGAGATCATGACCTGAGCTGAAGTTGGACACTTAATTGACTGAGCCACCCAGGCACCCCAGATTATCAAAAAAAGCCAGTCTGGATTTTTCTTATACACATTTCAAAGTATATATTTTTCTGTTTATCTACCTCACTGTGCCTTTATATTTATAGTGGTCTCTTACAGACAGCAGACAGATGTGTCTTGGTTTTTGTTTGCTTGTTTGTATTCATTCTGACAATCTGTACTATAAGTTGGATATAGGCGGATAAAAGTCTATCATTTTATAATTTTTTGCCTGTAGTTTCTTTGGCTTTTTGGTTCTTCTGTTCTTCCTTTCTTGGCTTCTTTTTAAATAATTTTTAAAATCCCATTTTAATTTGTTTCTTGGCTTCATAGCTATCCCTTCTGCATCTCTCTTTAGGAATGCTCTAGGGATTACAATATATATCTAACTTTTCATAGTCTATTTAGAGTTAAAATTTTGTGACATCACATAAAATATATAAATGCTAAAATCATGTAAGTACCTTTACCCCTTTCATCTTTCACGCTATAGTTGTCATATGTGCACACCTACATATACAGTTGACCCCCGAACAACTTTTGAGTGGATGAGCTTGAATGCACTCATCCATTTAAATGCAGATTTTCTACAGTAGATACAGTACAGTACTATAAATGTACTTTCTCTTCCTTATGATTTTATTAATAACATTCTATTCTCTATCTTACTTTATTGTAAAAATACTGTATATAATATACATAACATATAAACTATTTGTTAATCAACTGGTTATGTTATTGGTAAGGTTTCCAGTCACCAGTAGGCTATTAGCAGTTAGGTTTTGGGGAAGTCAAAAGTTATACACAAATTTTTGACAGCACGGGCATCAGCACTCCTTTTTTTTTTTTTTAATATATTTTTTTTTNGCATCAGCACTCCTAATCCTTATGTTGTTTAAGAGTCAACTGTATTACAAACCCCACAATACGACGCTATAATTTTCACTTATAATTCTTTGAAGCATTTTATAGAAAGAGGAAAAATGTTTGTTTTCTAATATTTTCTCATGTATTGATCATTTCTGATTCTATTCAGCCCTTCCTAAAGATCCAAGTATCCATTTGTTATCATTGCTGGTTAGCTTAAAGAATTTCCTTTAGCTTTCTTACCCCGCAGGCCTGCTGCTGTCAAAATCTTTGGGTTGTCTTTATATTAAAATACCTTATTTCATTATTTACTGCTAGGAAATAATACCTGATGGAAATATGATTTACACGAAGAGGTGAAAGGTATCAGATATAAAAGGTATGGTGGCATACATAAAAAAACTAATTTATTTCTAACTTATTAACATCTTAAAAACCAATTAGTAGGTCTCTGACAGATCTGGAGCAGTTATGTCAGCTGCTGCGGTTTCTACTCAGATGAAAGAACAAAGTGTTCTCACACTTTCTATCTGTCTGATCGTGGCAGCCAAGACTGAATGGGAGAATACAAGGGAAAAATGTGGTAATACAGAAAAAAATGTGGAAAAAGAATTTTTGCAACTGAGAAATAACCTTGTATACAGTGAAGAGCCTGTTTTACTAAAAAAAAAAAAATCTAAAATTTGAGCTATAAGAAAAAACAATATTTATAGGTTAAAATGACTGAAAATTATTTATCATTTCTTCAATAAAGATGTAGGGTCTATTTTCCCTCCCCTTCAGTCTCTCCTGGCCTGTGCCCACCTTCATCAGAAGATATCCAGACAACTGGCTACTACTGTTCCAAGACTAACGTCTGAGAAGACAAAGCTCCAGTGCTGGTCTCATTAAACCCCGAGCTGTCGGACAAGAGGTCTGTCTGGGTTTGCTGGAGACACCATGTGGAGAGGTACCAGGACCAGAGGGAAACACACCAATCCGTTTGAGTACAACGTTTCAACCACACCCCACCAAGAGGCTATCCAAGTGGATGACACTGCGCTGGGCTCTCCAGACAGGCTATTTGTCAGCTGAACACCACGGAGTAACCACAGTAAACACTATGTGGAGAAGAATCACAAAATCAATTCTACTCAAATTGATAATCCATAAAATTGTGAGATATGATAAATAGGCTGTTGTTTTAAGCCACCAAGTTTTAGGGTAATTTGTTACACAGGAAAATAACTCCAAGAATAGCTTACAATTAAAGCAAAATTAATAACAATGTAGGGTTGATAACATATGTAAAAGTAAAATGTACGACAATAACAAAAATAGAAGGTAGGTGGAAACATACTGTTGTCTATCAAGTGTCATAAGGTCAAATCACAGTAGACTGTGGTAAGTTAAGGATGCATATTATAACCCTAGAATAATGACTAAAAAAAGATAGTTTTAGCTCAAAAGCTAATAGAGGACATTAAAAGGAATGCCAAAGCATACTTGATTAATCCAAATTAAGGCAGGCAAGGAGAGAAAAAAAGGAAAAGAAAATAGAGCTAGTGAAAACAAACAGAAAACTCATGGACCTGAACTCAAACTTAACAGTAATTATAAGTAACTCAAATAAACATTCCAGTTGAACAGCAGAGATCATCAGAATGGGCAGACTAAAAAGAAAAATGAGGGGTGCCTGGGTAGATCAGTGGGTTAAGTGTCTGACTCTTGCTTTTGGCTCAGGTCATGATCTCACAGTTCATGGGATGGAGCCCCCCATCAGGCTCTGCACTAACAGGTCTCCCTCTCTCTCTACCCCTCCCCTGCTTGTGCTCTCTCTCTCTCCCTCAAAATAAATAAACAAACATTAAAACAAAAAAAGGAAACTAAGACTCAACTACATGCTGTTTACATTTAAAGATACCCTTTAAATATAAAGACATATTTAGGTTAGAAGAAAACATGCAAACACTAATCACAAGAAAGCTATATGAATATCAAGGTAGATTTTAAGATGAAATATTAACATAAATAGTTAGCACTTATCATTTCCTAACAATAAGTGGTCAATTCATTTAGAAAACAGTCACCTAACAATTTCAAAATACATGAAGCAAAAACTGAAAGGAATGAAGTAAAATATACAGCAATCTAAAGTCACCACTGGACATTTAACTCTCAGAAAAACCAATAAGGATACAGAATATATATGAAAAATAATACCAACCAATTCCACCTTATTAATATTTAGAACACTACACCCCAAACAGCAGAATACATTCTCTTCAAGTGCACGTGGAATACTCATCAAGGCAACCACACTTTAAGCCATAAAACAAATCTCAGAAAATATCAAAGGATAGAAACTTGACAGAATATATTCTCAGATGATAATGTAATTCAATTATAAATCAATACCTGGAAAATCTTCAAATATTTGGAAGCTAGGTAGTTATATTTCTAAATAATCATTGGTCAAAGAAAAAAAATCACAAAGGAAAGGAGAAAAATACTTTGAACTAAGTGATAGTGAAACTGTAAGATGTCAAAATTTATGAGATGCAGCTAAAGCATTAATAAGAAAAAAACTTATAAATGGAAACTTATAGTTTTAAACACATTTATTATACAAGAAGAGAAGGTTAAAATCAAGGATTTAATTTCTACCTAAGAAAATAGAAAAAAGAGCAGTGTATACACAAAAAGGAAATGACAGAGTAGAATCAGTGAAATATAAAATGGGCAAATAATAGAGAAAATCAATGAATAAAAATCTGGTTCACTGAAAAACCTCAGTACAACTGATAAACCCCTTGTGAGACTCATCAAGAAAAATAAACACAAATTATCAATGCCAGGAATGAAAGAAGAAATATCATCAGAGACCTACAGCCATTAAAAGGATTATAAGAGAGTATTATGAACAAAAAGTCATTCAATAAATTTAACACCTTGGGTTAAATGAACAAATTTCTTAAAAGACATAAATTAAACCAACTGAGAGGAAAAACACAGAAAATCTAGCCCTATGATCATTAAAAGAATTGAATTTTTAATTAAAACTTTCCCACAGAGAAAATTCCAAGCCTAGATTACTTTACTGCTGAATTCTATAAAACATATCAATCTTACACTGCTCTTTCAGAAAACAGAAGACTTTCTATTTCATTTTATTAGGTCATCATTTCCCTGATACCAAAATCCAATAAAGAGATAAGAAAATTAGATACCAATAACCTTCATGAAACAGATACAAAAAATAACGAAATATTAGCAAATCGAATCTAGCAATAAATAAAAAAGAGAATACACCAAGACAGAGTATAGCATTTTAAAATAATCAATGTAACCAGTACATTAACAGAAAAAAAGGAGAACACCATACAATCATCTTAATAGATACCAAAACATACAAAATTTTACATCCATTCATGATGAAACCTTGAACTAAGAATAGAAGAAAACTTTCTTCTGCTGATAAAAGGCAATGTACAGAAGCAGAGTCTATATCCTATGTAATAGTAAAAGACCTAATACTTTCCTTGTAAGACTACAAACAAAACAAGGATTTACCTTCACCACTTCTAATTCAAAAAAACTGGTCAAGGCAGTATGGTGAGAAACAGAAGTAAAAGTCACAAAGATTGGAAAGAAAGAGGTCTTTATTCACAGATGACATAATTGTGTATGCGAGAAATCTAAAAAAAATGACTAGAAGTGATGACTAGATAAAGCTAGGTCACGGGATACTAGGTCAACATACAAAATAAATTTAATTCTAGATACTACTTATGAAAATTTTGGACATACAAATTAAAAAACCTGCTTACGACAAAATTTTTTAAAACTTCCCAAAACATTCAGAAATAATAAACTACCAAACACTGTTGAAATAAGGATCTTTTTTTAAAATAGAGAGATGAACTGCCAGAATGAATATTGTCCAACATCAATCCCCCCCCCACCCCAAGTGATCTGCTGATTCAGCACAATCCTAATCAATATCCTAGCGGGAGCACCTGGGTGGCTCAGTTTGTTAAGTGTCAGACTCTTTTGGCTTAGGTCATGATTTCACAGTTCATGAGATGGAGCCCCTGTGTTGGGCTCTGAACTGACAGTGTGGAGCCTGCTTGGGATTCTCTCTTGCTCACTCTCTCTCTCTCTCTGCCCCTTCACCAGGCACGCACCCTTTCTCTCTCTCAAAATAAATAAACTTAAAAAAAAAAAAAATCCTAGCAGGATTTTTTTTTAAAGAATGAAACTGACAAGCTTATTTTAGAATTTACGTGACAATTCAAAGGATCTTAATATCCAAAGCAACTTGAAAATGAAGAACACAGCTGGAGGACTTTATCTGATTTTGAGACTAGTAAAGCTATAATAACCACTGCAGCATAATACTGGAGGGAAAAAGAGAGAAAAATAGACCAGGAGAACAGGGAATCTAGAAATTCACTGATAATTATACAGTAGTTGGTTTTTATGAAAGTACCAAAACAATTCACTAAAGAATGGAAAGTTGTTTCAACAAAATCTTAAAACTCTCCATGTGAAAAAAAAAAAACTCAATCATTTCACCTCATACATATAAATTAATTTAAGATACATAATCATAATAGCTAAAACTATAAAACGTCTTGTAGACAACATGGGGCATGTAATTGAACTTGGTGGTAGGCAATGACTACTAATACAGGATGGAGACGGCATGTTTTTAAATTTTGATAAACTGTACTTTTTAAATTTTTTAAAAAACTGCTGATCAAAAGACGTAACTTGTTCACTAAAATGAACAGTGAGCCAAGGTTAGAAGAAAATATTTCTAGACATAAATTTGACAAAGGATTTGAATCCAGAATATTAAAGGGCTCCTACAACTCAATAATAAAAACACAAGTAAGCAAATTTTTTTTAATGGGCAAAAGACTTGAATAGATTGTTCATAGAAGAAGATATACAAATGGCCAAAAGCATGTGAAAAGCTGCTCAACCTCAGTAATCATCAGGAAAATGCAAATTTAGAATCACAGTGAGATCATACTCCACAACCACAGGAATGACTAAAATGGAAAGACTAACAATACCAAATGCTGAGGATATGGAGCAACTAGTATTCTCATATATTGCTGGTAGGAGTGCAAAATGGTGCTACTATTTTGGATTTCTGTTTGGAAGTCTCTTAAAAAAGAGAAACATACACCAATCCTATGATATGCAACTCTGTATCTGAGAAAAATGGAAATGTAGGTTCATAAAACATATAAAATAATGTGCCTAGTAGCTTTCTTCTTCTTCTTTTTTAAAGTTAAGTTCTATGCCCAATGTAAGGCTTGAACTCATGACCCCAAGAGTCACATGCTCTACCAACTGAGCCAGCAGGACACCCCCAATGCCCAGTAGCTTTATTCTTAATAGATAAAACCCAGAGAATGAATAACCAAAATGTGGTATGTTTACACAATGGAATATTCCTCAACAATAAATAGGAACAAACCACTAAAACACACAACTCTAATGAATCTTAAAACATGTGCTAGGTGAAAGAAGCCAGACATAAGTGCATGTATTGATGGTCCCATTTATATAAAGTTCTAGAACAAGCAAAACAAATCTATAGTAATAGGATAGTACCCGCCTCTAGGAGATGGGAAAGGATAGACCAGGAAAGAACACGAGACAATATTAAATGCAGGTTTTATTATTATTCAGGTATGGTGAAGCCAATAGATCAGAAGATGGCTGCCATTAAAGAGTTTGTTACTCACAGTACCCATGAGGCCACTTCACACTATGCAAGGCCACATGGGTAAGCGCCAGGGTCAGTTAGGAGGCAGGAGGAGCCAGAGGAAAACCAGGGTAAGAGACTTTATTGTGGTTTGAGAGAAGGAACAGGAAAGGTGGGTAAGCAGGCCTAGGATTGGCTGGTTTCAATAATTTCAGCAAGCCCTGGGATGTCAGGGCTGTCCCAAGTTGGTAGCACATTCCCTGAGGTGATAAGGGCAGGGGAATATTGGCCGGGAGCACAGGAGCCTGATAGAGAGAGTGGGTGCGGATGGTCTCTGGATTGGTCAGTTTGCACATATGCAGGGCATGCTCACTGGCAAATCATTTACTATCTCTAGAAACTTGTTCTTGCCGGGATGAGCAGTCTCTCCATGGTCAATAAGGTCCCTGATGTCAAAACATCAGAATAAAAAGACATACTTGGAAGTGGTGGGTTGCTCAGTTGGTTAAGCATCTGACTCTTGATTTTGGATCATGTGATGATCTCATGGTTTGTGGGTTCGAGCCCTATATCAGGCTGAGTGCTCACAGCGAGATGTCTGCTTGGGATTCTTTCTCTCTTTTCTCTGTTTCTACCCCTCCCCTGCATGCGATCTCTCTCTCTCTCTCTCTCTCTCTCTAAACGAACATTTAAAAAACAAAATAGAGGGGCGCCTGGGTGGCTTAGTCGGTTAAGCGTCCGACTTTCGCTTAGGTCATGATCTCGTGGTTCGTGGGTTCGAGCCCCGCGTCGGGCTCTGTGCTGACTGCCAGCTCAGAGCCTGGAGCCTGTTTCAGAGTCTGTGACTCCCTCTCTCTCTCACCCTCCCCTGCTCATGCTGTCTCTCTCTCTCTCTCTCTCTCTCTCTCTCCTAGAAATAAAAATATTAAAATAAAAACAAAAATAAAAATAAAAAAATAGACATCTTAATACACAAGGAACATTCTGATAATGGAAATGCTATGGTTTAGATGGGTGTATGCATTTGTCTGCCTCATGACCAATGCTGGTCCTTCCCTATGTAGCCTTGAATGATGTGATAAACCTCCTCTTGGGAACTGTGGGTAACAAACCATCTTTTTAATATTCATCAAGCCAGGGGTGACTGGGTGGCTTAGTCAGTTAGCGTTCAACTCCTGATTTTGGCTCAGATCATGATCCTAGGATTATGGGATCTCTCTTTCTCTCTCTCCCCAAAATAAAAAATAAGAAATAAAAATAAATTCATCAAACGATACACTTAAACACCTGCAACTTACCTCTTACAGACACTAATTTAATCTTCTGATGTCAGTTAAATACTTTTTATCCTAATTCTCTAATATTCCTGAGACTATGTAGTGTATTACCAAACATCATAGATCTAGCCTTATTCACTGCTTCTTAAATCTTTCTGGCTCTAACATCAACTTTAGGAACTTGAGGTTAGGAGAGGGCAGGAAAATATGAGACTTGCATCCTTAAATGATAGTGGAGCAAACAGATTAAATAAAGTTTCATCCTTTGACTGAGACACAACTCTAAGTGACCTCTTGTGACCAGAACTTCTTTCAAGTCTTATATATTAACTAAAAATGTGTATAGAGGTGTCTGGGTGGCTCAGTGGGGTAAGCATCTGACTCCTGATTTGGGCTCGGGTCATGAGTTTGCAGTTTGCAGGTTTGAGTCCTGCACCAGGCTCTGAGCTGACAGTGTAGAGCCTGCTTGGGTTTCTCTCTCTCTCTCTGTGTGCCCCCTCCACTCTCATGTTAGATCTGGACATGAAAAGTAATAAAAGAGAGGTAGCATCTCCCAAAGACTTTCATTGCAGCCATTTAGAAATATCACAATTCTAACACCAAATAAAGTATGGAAAACACAATCTTAGAATATAATTGTATGGGGCACTTGGGTGGCTCAGTTGGTTAAGTGTCCGACTTCGGCTCAGGTCATGATCTCACGGTTCATGGGTTCAAGCCCTGTGTCGGGCTCTGTGCTGACAGCTAGCTCAGAGCCTGGAGCCTGCTTCAGATTCTGTGCCTCCCTCTCTCTCTGACCCTCCCCTGCTCACGCTGTCTCTCTGTCTCTGTCTCTCTCTCTCAGGAATAAAACATTAAAAAAAGAATATAAATTGTATAATATATAGCTATAAAAATACTCATTGCACTGTATTTTTCCCACTCAGTGCAGATCAGTGAAATCTATAGGACAGAACTAGCCAGCAGGTCCCACCTAAGTCTCCACTCAGCCAAAGTCTGACTAAACTAGGGCTATCCACCAGCCCATATCATCAAGCCCCAACCCCACCACATTTTCATTAATCTTCAGCAGATAATGCAAACCATTTGGCAGAAATTACTCAATATTCCTCATGAAAAGACTCATCTTTATCCACACTTAGCTTTGGCTTCTGCTCTCCATTTTTAATAGAAGAGGTGTTCTTCCACCTGGTTCTAGATTCCATAAGCCTCTATCTACTTAGGGATGCTAAGTCCATCACCAATCCCCTCCTCCAGCTATAGGGGATTAATATTATTTAACATTCCTCCCACTGAGAGGTGGGGTTCTATGTACCCTCTCTTTAGATTGTGATAGCTGTGACCAATAGACCTACAGGAGAAGTAGCACTGGACCAGTTTCTGGTTCCAAGCCTTAAGAGAGTGGCAGCGTCCTCTTCCTGTTTCTTGGAACACTCTCTAGGAGCCCTGAGCTGCCATGTAAAACGCCTGACTTCCATGCAGGAGAAGCTTCAGTTGATAGCCCCAGCTGAGCTCAAACTTCTAGCTATCCCTCCAAAGGCTCCAGACATAATGTCTCAGACCATCCTTACTAGACCATCCACTAGCTGAATACGACCAAGTGACCCTAGTTGATGTCTAGTAGAAAGAAGAATTGCCCACTGAGCCCTGCTCAGATTGCTAATCCATTAAACCAGGTATCAAGCCAATAAATTTTGGTTTCATTTTTTACATCATAGATACATCATTTTTTATACCATAGATCATCAGAGCATGAGTATCTTCATGACCTCTGTCTCTCTTCCAGGTATTTTCTTTTGGAATAAAAAACATATTCAGGTCTGGCCCAATCTTATCAACATTTTTCATTTTACCCAAGATCCCCTTTTATGTATCACACACACTCATTTTCTCTTTCTTTAATTTATGCTCCCATCTTTCATATTCCATCTTTCCTCAATGGTGCTTCTTCCCTTATCATGCCAATGAAATTATTTTTGCCAAGAGCAAAGATGTTTAGGCTTTGCCAAATACAATTGGTTCTGCTCTTACTTGTTCTCTGTGTCATGTCATTGAACACTCATTCCTTTAGGAAACTCTGTCTCCTCAATTCCAATCCCTCTTGGCTTATCTTCCTAATAATTCCTTTTCTCCCTGATTTCTTCTCTGCTGCCTGTACCTTAAGTAGATTTTTCCCAAGGTTCTCTTTTCCACTTATTTCTTCTCTACATTCTTTGCAAAGTCATCCTATCCATCCCTACACCCACTGCTTCAAGTAGATGCTGTATCCTGAGAGTTTGAAATCCATATTTCTGGCCTAGATCTTTCTCTAGAACCTAAGGGTCAACTCTGCCTGGACAGCTTCATGGAAACCTGGAGTGTTCACACCCAACAAGAACAAAATCTCCTCCCACCTCCAGACTTGCATTCTCCTGGACTTCCCAGTCAGTTGGTAAATGCAACATCTATTTGGAAGTTACACTTGACTCCTCTTGCATCCATGCTTATACTGAATCTACCTACTTAGTATATCTGGAATTGGTTTATTCCTCCTTTCCTCCTTATCCCATTTCTAAAACCATAGTTCAGGATTTCATCACTTCTTTTGACAGATTCCATAGGCTTCCAGATTCAACTCACCCTCTAACATCCTGCTACAGTGTTTAGGTGCAAATCTTACCATATCACTCTTTGGCTAAAATCCTTTAGTGCCTCCCTAACAGTTTCAGATTCAAATTCAAATCCCTTAATATGATGAGCATAATCCTTCCCTACTACCTCTTGTCTCTGGCCTCTTCCCACTTGTGCCATTATAGCCAAGTACATGGGTACACCTGGGGTTTCATAAGTTCATTGCATTTTCAGATACTGCCGGCCTCTATACTTGCTCTTTCTGCCACATGAAACACCCTCCCCTGAATTTTAAAACAATTAGTAGTCACTTTTTTGTTTAAAGCTCAATTTAGTGATCATTTTCTCAAGAAAGCCTTCCTGCCCCCTTATTCTGTCTTAGGTAATTTTCCTAGTGTGGTTACTATGTGCTCTTCTCTATCATGACATTTATTAAAACATAATTTTCTATGTAATATCCTATTGAGAAGTCTGTTTGAACACTAGACTAAGATTTTGAAGGCAAGGATTTTTTTAAGCTCAGTTCTCCAGTCATACTTTGGCACATATCAGATTCTCAGATATTTTTTGAATGAATGACATATATATTTGGTTGCCAGATTAACTAGTCTCACAGAGACTTTTAACAGTAATACAAAACATTATGAAATTCATGAGAGCAGTTTCTTCCTAGAAAGGAATAATGCTAAAAAAAAAAAAAAGGGCTGTATCATATCTCACCTTCTCCGCTTTTCCTTGCTTGAATGAAGAAGAGAAACCTTTCTGCTTTTCTCAAAATCTGGCAATTGAGTCTTTAATTCAAGCCCAGTGTTACTTCTTAGCAATTCAGAGCTAGAAACAAGAGAAAATCATGTCACAGATTTAAGAGGAAAATCGTCAGGCAATATTAAACAATAAGCACCAATATACTAATCAAAGCTGCTTCTCTAAGTTCCTTGCTTCATGCAAAGGTGCAGTAAATACCAAAGCACTTTACCTTACATGCTTGCTGAAGAATATTTTATTTCAAAGACTCTAAAGAATTTATGATCAAGATCATCACAAATCCATGACTGATCAAAATTCTAAAACATACAGATAAAGAGTAACGGATACCAGCGGTATTAAAATATTCTGATCTCACTGAATATGACTCCTCCAAATATGACTGTATTGAAAAATTTATAACCGGAACACACCACAAAGGATTAGAGGATCACATTATACTATTCCAACCTGATCAGCAAAGGTCAGATATACTCCATTTATGGATATTTTCTGGCTCTACCATTTTTCTAAAATTTCTCCAGGCATTTTGATTGTTTTTTTTTTTTTTAAAAATATATATTTCCCTAAGAAGCTTATAAACTAATACTATCTCTTTTATCCCAAGGGACATAACTTCATTTGAAAATTTACTTTTATTTGTAGTGGTAGAATTCTGAGGAAAAACAAAGATTCAAGATAGGAGGGTTCAAAAAGAAGTTGCAAATAACACACGGAAATTACAAAGCCTCCCAAAATCTTTCCCAACCTCATATTCCAGATAAAGTTTAATACAATAAATCTCTTTCTGGTTAAAATGTTAAGTAAGATCAAGAAACCTGTTGATATTTCTGCACTACTTAAATGAGCACATCTTTGGTCTAACCACACTTATTGGTGGCCGAGTCTTTTCCTTGTTCAAAATAGTAGATGATCACATTTCTACAAATAGTTGATGGTCACATTCTACAAATTCCGGAAGTGACTGACTCAAAATTTTCACCATCATCACTCATGTCCTCATTGCTTATAGCCCTATGCTCTATTTAAAATTAAAATCCCTTTGGGAATCAGCTTAAAGTGAATGAAAGAAATTCACAAAAAATTGAATGTTTATAAGCAGATAAAGCTAGCATTAGAAAGGTCTGACCCCCAGTTCAGCTATCTATTATCCAATGCAGGTCAGAATACCAGTTCTAATATCAATGGGGGTGGCATGGGGTGGGGTGAGGTAGGTGGGGACAGAGATAGAGAGACCTTTTTTAAGGGTTGTTTTCAGCAGCGGGGGGCGGGGGGGGATAGATTCATGAGTTCAAAAAAGACATCTAGGAGAGCTTAGTGGTAGGTGGATAACATCTGAGGCTGCTCTTGTCTGTTTAAATACTGGGGTTATGTGTAAAATTTTTGTCTGAAGAAAATTCTACTGTTTATAGAAAGTTTGAATACCAGTGCTATTAACTAACTCTGATTAATGATAACTCAGACTCTAACACATCAAGTGTTGGGGAACTTACTATCTTGCAAGTCACCCTGGTTCCCCTGGTCAAATATGATTGTTAAGAAGTAGCTCGGTCGGTTAAGCGTCCGACTATGGCTCAGGTCATGATTTCATAACTCGTGAGTTTGAGCTCTGCGTTGGTCTCTGTGCTGACACAGAGAGTTCTCCAGAAATTACATAGTAAAAATTTCTATTATGAAAAAGTGAAGGAAAAAAAAAACTAACCAAGCAAATAGATCAGTAGAAAAATATCCCAAGTGTTCACTGCAGGACTTCTGCACAGGTAATCCAGGTTCTTCAGGCTTCATAGAAGATTCATTCTTAACTGAAAGTTTCAAAGGGGGACTATTTTAATTCTAACATCACTGGTGGGGATGACGTTAATCTCACATAAAAGCCCTGAACAAAAAGCAGTTGCCACTTTTTACTCAACAGAGTTTACAAAGCAGTATTTTAAAAATATAAAGCAAGTTATAGATTTCAGTTTATAAAGCATGAAGCCACCCAAAATGAAAATACTACATTCTGTTTACTCCAGACACCCTCTTTCAACCATATTTTAGGAATGTAGTGGTAGATGTGCTTAAAACACATTCAACTGAGTTTATTTATTAAGCTCTTATTTATAGGTAAATGTCAGAGACAGAAAATAGGTATGAGTCTGCAGTAGACAGCTGTATTGTCAAAATATGACATCTGATGTTTTCTTTCTTCCTTTTTTTTTTTTTTTCTGTTGCAGCTGCTCATTCTCAGAGCAAAGATGAGATGACCAGAAGCAGACGTGGTTATGACCAATAGGAAGAGTACTAGACAGGTGGTGATGAGCAGCTGCTCTATTTCCACTGAGAACCAAGTAAGAGTTTGCAAAGAGGATTTGGGTTACCAGTTAGCCATTTCCAGGAAGAACTCTGAAACTCAGGAGCTGAAAGCCATTGGAATGTTATTTAACAGACTCAGCAATCTGCCCTGAATGTTAAAAAAGGACATGAGAAAAGGAGGGGTGAACTAAGTCCTACATCATCTGGAGTATGAGTTTATACAGGATAACCCTGAAAGTGTTTTTCAGGCCCATTTTATGAAAATCATCATCTAAAAAGATTCCTAGCTAGTATCCCAGGCTTAGAAAACCCATAAATAGTCATTGACCACAATGATTCCAGTAGAATTTAATTTCAGAAATTGGAGTTTGTCCTTTCATGAGCCAAATTAAAGCTAATTTAGCTTAAGTGTTTAGATGCCGGTGATACACATAATACAATGTAGGTGAAGAGTTTTGAAATGTGAGGGCTAATTGGAGCATTGACAGTAATTACCTGTGTCTAAAAATCTAAAACAGAAAGGATAACCACCCTGTTAACTTACAGAAGTAAACTAATTTAAGAGCCAGGGTTTTGCAAAGAAGAAAGTATGATAAGATTTCAGGTTAGTGGCCCCGGCTTTCAGACCCTCATACAATGACACAGCATGATTAGTTCCCTCTGAAAGAACAAGAAACGATGGGAATAGGTGGTACTAGGTAGGGCACCAAAAAGAAAAATCCCGTGCCTGCCGCAGCTCTGGTTCACCCTTGCGCAACACGCTTTACACTTTGGAAGATGTAAATTCTTTCTTCACAGGTAGGGAACATGTTTCCTTTTATTTTATTTACACTTTTCTTCCTTCAGACTATGATTAATAAGGATTACATGTTCTTTACAAGCACACAGTTAATCTTCAGCAAATAAAAGGGATATGTGGGATACCAACTTAAAAATAGTTTTTGTAGAATTAGAATTTTTCAAAACTTTGGAAATTTGGTTTTCACTCACCAATATTTGAGAAATAGGTTTTCCAGTATTTTACCACAATACCCATTTTTTCGATTGTCAGTGGTTCAGTTAAAGTAATATCAGCTCCATGCCCTGAAACACAACCTAAGAATTTTTGTGTTAAAGACTGACCTTATGACTTCTATTTACAGAAAAAATATAATACATACAGAAGGCACATACCTTTGAAGTTTTCCGGGGTTATAAAAACAAACAGCAAATGTATATTTTTCTTCTTGCCAAATCTGAGAGGAAAAAATGTTAAAATGAAGCAAAATCACCATTTAAAATATTGGGATTCAGTATTTTACCTTAAGAACTAAGCTGGAGTGATTTTATTTCTTTAGAACTTAA
This sequence comes from Crocuta crocuta, assembly GCF_008692635.1. Lineage (NCBI taxonomy): Eukaryota > Metazoa > Chordata > Mammalia > Carnivora > Hyaenidae > Crocuta > Crocuta crocuta. The sequence continues at coordinate 4,583,369 of NW_027527955.1, forward strand.
AATGGTGGCATTAATATAGAAATTTAGTAAAAGTAGTATCTCAAATTAGCAATGGAGAAAAGATGGACCACCTTGCTTAAAAAAAAAAAAAAAGCTTAATTTTTATCCATGTTATTGAGCTAATCACCAGTTTACAAGAAATTTAAGAAAAAGAGAAATATTTTAAAGAATGCTGTGGGGATGGAGCGCCTGGGTGGCTCAGTCAGTTGAGCATCCAACTCTTGATTTCTGCTCTGCTCATCATCTCACAGATTGAGTCCCAAGTCCAGGCTCTGTGCTGACAGTGAAGGGGCCTGCTTGGGATTCTCTCTCTCTCCCTCTCTCTCTGCCCCTCCTCTGCTCACACTTTTTCTCTCTCTCTCAAAATCAATAAATAAACTTTAAAAATGCTGTAGGGATGAAATCAGCAAAATCTAGAATGTGAAAAACTATGAGACAAATGGCTCCTTTAAAAAATACATATAAATAAAGAGTAAGACCAAAAAAAAAAAAAAAAAACCAAACACAGAGGAAAAGGATAATTGAATCTTGATTTGTATAAACTAACAGTTTAAAAAGAATCATAAAATGGGTGGCTGGCTGATTCAGTCAGAGAGGCATGCAACTACTGATCTCGAGGTCATGAGTTCAAGCCCCACATTGGTGTTAGAGACTACATAAATAAAAACTTTAAAAAATTTTTCTAAATTATAAACAGAAAAATTTGAACACTGAATACTTGACAATATTAAAGAATTGTTATTAATTTTCAGGTATGCATTGTTATTGGGGTTATTTTTTTAAAGGAGTCCTTATCTTTAAGAGGTATTTGTTAAAGTACTTATGGATGGAAAAAAAATGATGTCTTACATTTGCTTTAAAAGAGTTCACCCATTGAGCAGGGATGGGGTGACCAGAAGGACCACAGATGAAACCAGATTGGCGATGTGTTGATAAGTGTTAAAGCTGCATTATGGGTACATGCAAGTTCACTATACTATTCTCTCTACTTTTATATGCTTGAAATAAAAAAAAAGAAATGTAGTATTATAATAAACTATAATTAGGAGTTCAGTAAGTTGACATTTCTGATAATTTAATGGGTACTGAAATTTGGCATTGATTAAAAGGAAATTATTTTCCTAGGAGACTATTAGTGTGAGCCAGACTTCAAAGAGAACAGCTAAGGGTGCCAGAGTGGCTCAGTCAGTTAAGTATCTGATTTTGGCTCAGGTCATAGTCTGGCAGTTTGTGAGTTCAAGCCCTGTGTCACACTCTGTGCCGACAGCTCAGAGCCTGGACTCTGCTTCAGATTCTGTGTCTCCCTCTCTTTCTCTGCCCCTCCCCTGCTCATGTTCTGTCTCTCTCTCTCTCAAAAAAAAAAAAAAATTAAAATTAAAATAAAGAGAACAGCGAAACTGCCTAAGAAAAAATAACCTGTCTTTAATACATAAAGCATCACTTATTACATTAATATATGGTCGTGTGTGGTTATTATTTATTCCTTAAGACAGAAACTGGAAGAACCCCCACTACATAATATTGTTATATTATCTTATACATGCATTTGAAAATAAAGATACATTATGCTATGTTCCAAATTACATTATAGTTGATCCTTGAACAGCATGGCTTTGAATTATGCTGGTCCACTTATATGTGGCCTTTTTTTGGATAAAGTGCAATACAGTAGTAAATCTATTCTTTTCCTTACGATTTTCTTAATAACATTTTCTTTTCTTTGGCTTGCTTTATTGCAATAATACAGTATATAATATATAACACACAAAATATGTGTTAATTGACTGCCAAATTATCAGTAAGGCTTCTGGTCAACAGCAGACTATCAGTAGTTAAATTTTGGAGGCGGGGGGGGAGTTGAAAGTTACACGTGAATGAGAACCACATTTGAATTGAGACAGACTGAATAAATCAGATTGCCATTCCAAAAGTGGGTGAGTTTCATCTAATTAAGTGAAGATCTAAGTAGAACAGAAGTCTGAGGAGCTCCCCCAGCCTGACTACTGAGTTGAGACACTGGCCTTTTCCAGCCTTCAGACTCAGACTGAAATATTGACACTTCTTGGGTCTTGAGACTTCCAGCTTTTCAAATGAAATCTATACCATCAGCTTTCCTGATCCTCAGACCTTTGGATTTGGACTGGAACTAAACATTGGCTCTCCTGGGTCTCTGGCTTGCCAACTACAGATCCTGGGACAGCTTGGCTTTCACTACCACATGAGCCTCTTCCTTAAAATAAATCAATGTCTCTCCCTATCTCTAGATAGATGGGCAGATAGATGATAGATCGCCATCTTACTGGCTCTGTTTCTCTGAAGAATCCTGATTAATATAGCCACACTGTGTTTATCCATTCATCTGTCTATGGACATTTGGGTTGCTTCTACCTCTTGGCTACTATGAATAGTGCTATGAACGTGGTGTGACAATATTTCAGAAACATCCTTACAGACACACCCAGAGGAATGTTTTTCCAAATATCTAGGCTTCCCATGGCCCAATCAAGTTAACATATAAAAAATAACCATCACAGGGGCTCCTGGGTGGCTCAGTCGGTTAGTGTCCAACTTTGGCTCCGGTCATGATCTCATGGTTTGTGGGTTCAGGCCCTGCATCAAGCTCTGTGCTGAGAGCTCAGAATCCTGCCTCAGATTCTGTGTCTCCCTCTCTCTCTTGTCTGTTCCCTGCTAGCACTGTCTCTTCTCTCTCAAAAATAAATAAACCTTAAAAAAATAAAAAAATAAAATTACCCATCACAGTGTTATATAAAATGAAATATATTACTCAGCCTTAAAAAAGAAGGAACAATCTGTTAAATACTATAATATGGATGAAACTTTAAGACATTAAGTAAAATAAGCCAGTCACACACAAAAAAATACTATATAATTCCACTTATAGGAGGTATCCAAAGTAGTCAAATTCATAGAAATACAAAGTAAAATGGTGGTTACTAAGAGTTTTGGGAGGGGTAAAGGAAGACTTGTTTAATAGGAATAAAATTTCTGATTTGCAAAATGAAAAAGTTCTGGAGACATACTTCACAACAATGTGAATACATTTAACACTACTGAACTGAACACTTAAAAATGGACAAAGATGGGAGGCACCTAGGTGGCTCGATGGGTTAAGCATGTGACTCTTGATTTTGGCTCTGGTCATGATTTCGCAGTTCGGAGGGTTCAAGCCCTGCGTGGGGCTCCACACTGGCACTGCAGAGACTTCTTGGGATTCTCTCTCTTCCTCTCTGCCCCTCCCCTGCTTGTGCTCTCAAAATAAACAAACATTTTTAAAAAATGGACAAGATAGTAAAATTTGTGTGATGGGATTTTACCACAATAAAAAAAATATATCCCCACAAAAAAAGGTATCCATGGATTTCCGACTGTGCAAGGCATTTGTGCCCCTAATCCTCATGTTGTTCAAGGGTCACTGTATATAAGATTTACATATCTGAGTCATATATATTGAGAACCCACTATATGTCAGACTCTGTGCTTGGCTCTGGGGGATACATACCATAAACAGACAGGAAGACAAGGTCTCTGCTCTGATTGAGTTTAGTTTCTTGAAAAGGTCAGACATTGAAGAAATCACTGCAGATAATTAATGAAGTAGTCAAATATGTACCCAGTGCTGTGAAGGAAAGCCACAGGGCCAGTGGGAGTACCTACTTGGGAACTAACCCACTCTGCAAAGTCAAGCTTCCAGGAGGAAACGCCTCTGTGGCTGAGTAGGGGTTAGCCACACAAAAGGTAGAGCTAGGGGAGAGCAGATGCAGATAAGCGGTAAAGTACACCCGGGACAAAGAGAACAAACCCTGGGGAAAGGCGTGGGGTATAGAGAACAGGTAAGTTTGAGAAAGTGAAAAATGTCCAATATGGTGCAGAGCATCTGAGGAGGGACACATATGATGAGACCAAAGAAATACATAGGCCTTTGGGCCAAATTAAATATTTGGTACTTTATTAAATGGACAATGGGAAGCTATTAAGACATTGGCATGATTGTATTTGCATTTTAGAAAGGACATTCTATGATGGCCTGGACAGATAGAGGGTGGTAATGCAGGGTGGATTTAAGAGACCATACTGCAGTTAGGCAGGCAAGAACTGATGGTAGAAAAAAGTAGACATACTTGAAAACTTTCTTTAAAAAAATATTTCTGGGGCACATGGGTGGCTCAGTTGGTTAAGCGTCCGATTCTTGGTTTCAGCTCAGGTCATGACCTCATAGTTCATGAGTCTGAGCCTTGTATCAGGCTTCGTGCTGACAGTGCAAAGCCTGCTTGGGATATTCTCTGTCTCTCTCTCTCTGCCCCTTCCCACTCACTATCTCTCAAAATAAATAAACTTAAAACTTAAAAAAAATTGTTATAAATAAATAATTCTGAGTATTTACTAATTACTTCAAACAAGCAGGATTAGTGCTAACATATGACATTCACACAACAGAGGTCTCTTCAGGCTTGATTCTGCTCTATAAATTCAGAGGAGTTTGAACTAAAAGAGAAAAAAAAAGGAGAGAATGCACACTTCTAAGAAGAAATGAGAAGCTCAGGCAGAAATAATGCCATCAAAACAGGCATACACGGGAGGAGCATAGGATTAGACCGGCAGACTGGACGTGAAAGAAGGAAAGGCACATGAGCATATTGGTATGGGAGGGCACGCTGGCGTGGTGGGGGACAAGAATGTCACTCACCCCAGTGTAAGTATTTCATGTATATTTGTAAGTGGGGTATAATGGAGGTATGATTCCTGGATGAGGAAACAGAAGTGGCAGGGAAAGATGCACTAACAAACAGGCCCACAAAAAGAAACTTACAAGTTTTTAGTTTAGTCCAACTTTTGGAATAAAAAATACTTGTTGCTTCAACAAAAAGTAAATTATAAGCACACTTTAGAATTTTAAATAAAACAGATTCTTAGCTTTTAGAAATATTCTATGTCTGGGGTGCTGGGTGGCTCCGTTAGTTGAGCATCTGACTTCTGCTCAGGTCATGATCTCATGGTTCATGGGTTAGAGCCCCACTTCTGGCTCTGTGCTGATGGCTCAGAGCCTAGAGCCTGCTTTGGATTCTGTGTCTCCCTCTCTCTCTGCCCCTCACCCACTCATACTCTGTCTCTCTCTCTCCCTCTCAAAATAAACATTAAAAAAAATTTTTTAAGAAATATTCTGTCTCTTTTTTCATTTTACAAATTGATGTTATTGGCATTAAAAATATGTTAGGTTTGGATAATACCCTCATGATGACTTTAAGGCTTCAAACTTTACATCAGAGTTGGAATTCCTGAATTTTTGTCATTAGCACAGAATCAGTTACCAACCCAAACACTTCCCCTGCTAGTGAAACCCTAATTGTGATGCTGTACAGGAGCCCCACTAACCAATAGAATTCCCAGAATCCAACACACTGGTCTGTAGCTCAGCTGCTCATTCACATTCTCTACAGATTGATAAGCTAAAAGAGTTTCTAGTTTCCAGATCACGAAAAAGGAAAAAAAAACACACCAAAAAGTCCTCTCCTAATGAATGAATGTTCCTTAAAGCAACACCAAAACAAAAGCAAACACCTCTTTCATCTACCCCAATTAAAAGCACTTCTTTCATATGCCAAAATCAAATTGCAGATTCTGAGACCTTATGAGTACCTTCTTAGTTGAAGTCTCTTGGGTTTTAAAAATTTGCAATTCGTCACGGAACAATTCATTTCTCCTCATTGTATTTCATACAATATACTGTTTAAATGTTGTGATGGTTCCTGAGACCATACTTTACATACAAGATTGGCTGTTGATATTCTAGTATCCCTTCCTATGCCCATCTCAGGTATTCTCTGAAACTGGAAGCAGTTATAAGCTCAAACTGCAAGCAGTACAGATCCCTAATCTTGCCACTATCCCCAGGTCTGGTCCCTGGTAGTGGGGGAAGGGGGTGGGGAGGGGGGATGTGGGCAGAGATCATATAAAGTGTCTTGAACTGAGTTATACACTCAGTTGACTAAAGAGCCTCATGAAAGCCCTAGCCTCTGAAATCTATCATCAATAAAAGAACCAATGATATCTAATAAGTCTCTATGAAGCCAGGGAAAGTTTCTAACATTTACTTTAGAGTAAAAAGGACCTCAAGGGACAAAAGCCAGTGTCATTTTGGGGTAGTATTCTTGAGTACAGTTATCCGTTATGCTGTCTGTGGGCCAAATGCAGCCAAAATAACTTGGCTGGTCTATTTGGGACTTGTAACAAATAATGTTCTTTGCTAATGACAATTACTTAAAACAAACATTTGCAATGAGGAAGTTGAGAGCTTTACTATACACGTGAAAACACTTAAGTTCACTTGCTACTAATAGAGTACCTGTGATAAGTAGTTGAGTTCTGAGAGTTTATTCTGGTCAAGAGTAAAGGTTGGTGTGCTTTCCTCCCATTACGCTATTCTTCAGAAGAGTTCCTGCTGTGACCATCCTAAGTCAAGGTCACCACATGATGTTAGGCATCTCAAGACCTAGAATTTTCCTCAATTCCTATTTATACTCAACCATCAATTTACAGAATAATGTTTTTAGTAAAACTACTTTGATGTTTGTGGTTATTTTGTTTATTATCAAGCATTCAGCAGGGGAGCTCATGTCAACTAGCTAATGAGATTTACTGAGCTGCACTGTCAAGTAAAAGATGTTTTGGAATTGGGGACACAAAAGCACAACTTGTAGATCCCTGTGGCTCACAAGATGATGTTTTCTTAGTGAATTAATAAGGTAACTGTTCAGACAATTAAAACTATATGGGAAAAATAAAGTCAGAACCAAACTTGGTTTGTAGACTGAGCAGATGGAACCTCATTCCTTTGCTATTGCTGGGCTGCTTTCAGCTCAGGAGAACCACAGAATTCTAAGAACTGCAGAGACATTTCATGAAATGGAAAATCACAATGTCAGACAGGATCCATACACTGTTGATGAGTTTTAAAGATATTTTAATTTTTACATACCTGTCTTTGGAAGATAAAGTATCAGGATGTGTCTGAATTATCAAGTATCTGCTTTTTGGGTGTGGCTTAATTTTAGAATTCTGAAGCTAAGCATATGAACCCTAAAACTATCTTAAAATATTTTATCAATGTTGGGGTGCCTGGGTGGCTCAGTCGGTTAAGTGTCTGACTTCAGCTCAGGTCATGATCTCATGGCTCATGAGTTCCAGACTAGCATCAGGCTCTGTGCTGACAGCTCAGAGCCTGGAGCCTGCTTCAGACTCTGTGTCTCCCTCTCTCTCTGTCCCTTTCCTGCTCGCACTCTGTCCATCTCTCTCTCAAAAATAAACTTTAAAAATGTTTTTAAAATATATTTTATCAACGGGTAGTATTTGAGATCATCTAGCTCAATAAAAATGTATTCATAAAATGAAACCCAATTGTGGAGTACTATTAAGAATGTTAACCTGTAATTGAGATGTGCCATAATTCTTGAGAATGTCATTCTGTGAAGTACCAATATTTTTATGAATGATTAAAATTGATCACTGATTAGCTTCAAGCTGAAAACATAGTTCTTCTATAAGAATAAATTTAAGAATCTTATTAAACAGGCTGCTTACATTTTATTCTAAAATAAGTCTACACTATAGCGAACAGGCTACATACTTCATTCTTATTTTTAATAGAAATCCATCTGCCTTATAGATATACAGATTTTTGATCATGGGCTCTCATACTGCAAATAAATGTGGGTATTTCTACTCTATATGAAGCTCCTTATTAACTGGCAAAATACATAAAGCAGCCATAGAAAATAAAAGTAAGATAAATAGTTGTATATGTTGCTGAACCCATCTAGATTTTGAGATATTACAACAAGGATCTAAGAGGGAAAAATCTAAAATACAGCAGAAGAAAAGCTAAACAAGACATTTTATTTTGGTTTAGTCATTAAATGTCAGTCCAAACTCAAAATATACAGTACTTTAGGAAAGATAAAGGCTTAAATACCTTACAAAAGGGGTAGTACATTTATAGGACTCATTACTCTAAGTAAAAAACCACAGGTTCAAAAATATAAACATGCTCCACAAGGATTTAAATAATTGATAGTAAAAAACTCGGTACAGTTCTGAGGGCAAGACATTCTGAGGCCAGTATGATGAAAGGCAAAGATTTCATCAAGAAAACGGTCCATTTTTTAGGGAGGAACACAAAAGCTAGAACTCACTGTCTGCCCTGAATGGCATTTCTCCTATTCATCCACACAGTCACTCACTCATACCCACTGCAAGGTACTGAATACTTGGTCTTAGTTAATATCTAACCTAGATACTGGGAACAGCAGAACAAGAGGCAGGAAAAACAAATCCAGGTATTTTCAAATGATCCTTTTTTTCTTTTCAGACAAATGTTTTTATAGCAAAATAGTAGAACCATACAGTAAATCTACTATTTTGGCATGTCTATATATTTAATACCTTCATTTAACACCTTCTTTTCCCTGCTGAGAAATCTTTGGCCGTGTTATTCAGAGCACAGAAACCAGCAATAGGGAGAATCCACATGGTGAATCCATTCTCTCCTCCAACCTTCTACCTTTTAATAATTGCAACCAGACATAAGACTTGTTCTTAAATAGAAATTTAATCTCATCCTGTTCAACATGTAGCTTCAATACTGAGGAAATATGAAGCCTTTACTACAGTCAGAGACACCTGGCTAGGCTCCCACTTTTGGAATGAAGAGAGAGATCAGACACTAATTTGTCCAGTGCTCCTCTAAAATGACTTGAATGTGTAGTGCATACAAAGTTTGGCACATATTGAATCTTAGAGGTGTAAAAGAAGGGGCTTCAACGCAGAAGCCAAATACTTATAGACCTTTACATAAGGAACATGAAGAGAAAAGAGTTCTACTCTGAGTTCTGTAAAAACAAGCCATACGATGTTAAGTAATCCACTTCACCCTTAGCTGTTTGCCAAGTAGGGAAGAAGAAGCCTGTTCTACCTCCCCCATAACACTGCTGTAAAAATGCCAAAATACTATAATAAATGCAATACTTATGATGAGGTCCCAGCCAGGGGAATTCTATTGATAGGAGTCATTTTTTATAGGTATGTAATAAACTAGGTATATCTTCAGAAGGAGGACAGTTCACAACATGTCTTGGAAATGAAATCCACTTTGAAGTCATCAGCCTGGTTTGTCTGGAGTTCATACTCCCAGGAGAAAGCCAAAACAAATGCAGTAGATAATCTGTTCTAAGAAACCCCAGGAGCTGCGTCCATCTCTCTGTCTCTGTCTTTAACAAAGAACTCATTACTTTGGCCTCTTCCCATTCCTACTTTTCTTATCCCCTAACATAATATGCGTGCTCCTTTTTATTAAGGGATAATAATATTGTCTCTGAACATTCTCCTTTAGTCTTGAAAGGCCTGTCCAGTAATTATTACAAGTCCTTATATATTCCAATATTATCTGCAATTACATTTTATCTATCAAATTTTCTTGTAGAAGGGGAATGAATTTGTTTTGACCTAACTGTGTTTAAAAACACCCCAAATGGCTCAAAATCCTATGTAGTCAGGCAAGGAAGCAACACATTCCTCCCACAACCAGCCTCCGGATCTCTACAGTGACATTTATGGAGCTACAAGATGAAACAAAAATATTGGAGGTGATATTGATCTGGACTTGAGAAATCCAGAGAGCTTCAGGGCTCTTCCACATTAAGACATCTCTTGAAGGAGACACTTTTAGTCCATCACTAATATAACATAGAGCTGAGAGTGCTCACCTTAGTATCTGCCATAAAAATTAATGAACTCTAAAAAGATGAGTCCTTTAATGACATAGTTATTAAAAAGGAGTAATTATGGGATTAACATAAGTACTATATACCAAATAAATTTCTGTGACCAAATAATTCTCATATTCATCCACATCAATTACTTCTTTTTTCTTTTTTTTTTACTTTTTTTTCAATGTTTATTTTTGAGAGAGAGAGAGAGAGAGAAAGAGAGTGAGTGAGTTGGGGACGAGCAGGGAGAGGGAGATACAGAATCTGAAGCAGGCTCTAGGCTCTGAGCTGTCCACACAGAGCCCGACATGGAGCTCAAACTCACTAACCACGAGATCACGACCAGAGTCGAAGTTGGACACTTAACCAACTGAGCCAACTAGGTGCCTCCACATCAATTACTTTTTAAATTAAAATGATAATTCTTTTTTTTTTTTAATATTTTTATTTATTTCTAGGAGAGAGAGAGACAGCGTGAGCAGGGGAGGGTCAGAGTGAGAGGGAGTCACAGACTGAAACAGGCTCCAGGCTCCGAGCTGGCAGTCAGCACAGAGCCCGACGCGGGGCTCAAACCCACGAACCGCGAGACCATGACCTAAGCGAAAGTCGGACGCTTAACCGACTAAGCCACCCAGGCGCCCCTAAAATGATAATTCTTATTATCTTATTTTATTGCCAGTATGCCAAACTGGCAATAAAAACAACACTATGTATATCTATTCTTCCCATGAAAATATCTCTCATCTTAAAAATTAAAGCATAAATAGTACCATCTGTTAAGGTTTTTTCTTTTTTTTTTTTTTCCTTATAGGAATGGGTTTCAAGGGGCTCCTGGGTGGCACAGTTGGTTAAGCATCTGATTCTTGATCTAGGCTCAGATCATGATCTCACAGTTCATGAGTTCAAGCCCCGTATCAGGTTCTGTGCTGATGGTGCAAAAACCAGTTTATAATTCTCTCTTTCTCTCTGCCCCTTTCCCACTTGTGCACACTCTCTCTTTCTCAAATAAATATGTAAGTAAATAAATAAAACTTTAAAAATTTAAAAATAAATTTAAAAATAAAAAATAAAACTATTATAAAGATACAGAGTAAAGGTTTTTGAAGTTTACCTAATTAATTTGGTGGCTTCTGCCTCATCAGCAGTTGGTAAAGCAGTCATCTTCAGGAAAACCACGTCAAAGGGACAATTCAGCAGAAGTGCTGCTGCCCCCTCCACATCCCTGACAGTTACAGTGACTTTTGCAATATTTGAAAAGGATTTCTGTGCAATATCAGCCAGGTACTGAACAGTGACATCTCCAACTAGTAAGAGGTCTATTTTTGCCTGAAAGAGAAGGAAAAAAAGCAGAAGTACCACATAATTAATACCTGAGCACAGGGAAGATGTCATGTATGAGAGAATAAAATAAAGGTGACAAATAACACCAGGACTGACTGTACAAGTAGACTGAATGGTCAACTATAAGCACCTCGGGGACAGGAACTATTAGTTTCTTGTCCTCAGTACTTAGTAGTGAGTGAATCTGAAGGTCATGCTATGTTTTTAGGTCTGTTTTTATGTTTACTTATTTTTGAGAGAAAGAGACAGAGTGTGAGCAGGGGGAGGGGCAGAGAGAGAGGGAGACACAGACTCTGAAGCAGGTTCCAGGCTCTGAGCAGTCAGTATAGAGCCTGATGCGGGGTTCGAACCCATGAACTGTGAGATCATGACCTGAGCTGATGTCATATGCTTAACCAACTGAGCCACCCAGATGCCCCTAAGGTCATGCTATTTTTAAAAGTTCTGCCTATAAATAACTACTGTACTGTGATTTCCCTCTCAGTTTCTTTCTCACTCTGGAAACAATAGACAGGATTCTTAAAGCCCAGTTTCCTAATCACTCATCCTGCTGGAAAAGCTGTTTACTAATGAGAAAACCACTCTCTTAAACCATTTTTTTTTTAAATAAAACACACATTCCAGAGAACAAAGTAAGATTTAAATTCCTAAATTCCAAGAGACATTCAGTCTTTTCTTTAAATGGAATATATGTGCCCTTCAAACCCCAATAATTTTAGAGCCAAAAAGCATCTTTCTTTCCTATGGGGGTTATTTTCAAGCACATTCAATCAGGAAAAATATAATTTCCATCTTCACCTTTTATTTTCCTATGTTTTATTCTCTACAGCTATTGAACATAATCCACTAAAACAGTCAAAGAAGGGAGAGGCTTAAATTAATGGAAACAGCAGACACTTGGGAATGGCGGGTCACAGGCAGGTCCACACGAGAAAACAGATCTGCGAGCTGACGAGAACTGAAGCCAAAAAAACTGGATGAAGAAATCTGATCTACCAGTGAAGAGAAAGGCAGCTTGGGGCGCCTGGGTAGCTTCGTGGGTTAAGTGCCCAACTTCGGCTCAGATCATGATCTCATGGTTCACGGGTTCGAGCTCTCCATCGGTTCTGCACTGACAGCTCAGAGCCTGGAACTTGCTTCAGATTCTGTGTCTTCCTCTCTCTCTGCCCTTCCCCAGCTCATGCTGTCTCTGTTTCTCAAGGATAAATAAATGTTAAAAAAATAAATAAAATAAGAGGGCGAAAGGCAGCTTGCCAAAGAACACAACCCTTCAGGGCAGGACGCTGGTGAAGGTGCCCACCTTGGAATTTACCCTCTTCACCCCCCGGTTCCCAGGGGCTGCTGAAGGGAACTTGGGGGGTAAGAGAAACTAATCAGGTTTAAAGGAAGTAAAACCTTGGCCCTTCTTATTTCTGCCTTCTAATTTTCTTCCTTCTGTTGTTAAAAAATAAATAAATAAAAAAGTGAGTCTTCCTTTATGCCTCACTCATATCTTAATTTAATCCCCTCCTCAGAAGAAACCACTATCAATGATTTTGTTTATATCCTTCCAGATGAATTCTATGTTAATCATATAACACACATATACCTTATTTTCATAAAGGAGATATTACATTTTTAAAAGTGAATTGCTTTTCTCACTGTAGTTCAACAGTTCCTCAGAAATGCCAGTTCACTGGGAACATTCTCACTTCCCAACCTGTTAAAGATTTACTCTCTTAAATACATGTTTTCTATCATTTGTTGGGATCTGAAGTGGAAGGAGAACATGTACTCATCTTTCATCTTGATCCAATATTCCTCATTTATGATGACAGTAATTAAACCATTGTTGTCATAATGCTGTAAATAAACACCTTTGTAAATATATCCTTGTACATACGTATTTTTAGTCTCACTAAATTCAAAGCAAACTGTGGATAACTTGTAACAGATCTAATATGAATAATGGACAGGACTGAATCAAAGAAATAAATGAGACTACTGTTTAAAAGAATGAAAAAGTGGCATGTACAATGAATGGAATATTATTCAGCCTTAAAAAGGAACTGAAGGGGCGCCTGGGTGGCTCAGTGGTTGAGTGTCGACTTCAGCACGGGTCATGATCTCAGTTCGTGGGTTCGAGCCCCGCGTCAGGCTCTGTGCTGACAGCTAGCTCAGAGCCTGGAGCCTGTTTCAGATTCTGTGTCTCCCTCTCTCTCTGCCCCTTCCCTGCTCATGCTGTCTCTCTGTCAGAAATAAATTTAAAAAAAAAAAGAAAAAGGAACTGAATTCTGATATATGCTACAATGTGAGTGAACCTTGAAAACATTATGGTAAGTGAGATAAGGCAGACAAAGTTATAAAGTTATAAGTTCTGAAAATGGATAGTGGTAAAAGTTGCATAGATAGCATCATAAATATACTTAATACCAATGTACACTTAGAAATGGTGTAAGTGGTAAATAGTATATTATGTATATTATACCACAACCTTAATAAAAAGGAATGAGGTGCTGACATATTCCACAACATGGATGAAGCCTGAAAACTTTATGCCAAGTAAAAGGAGCCTATCAATCACAAAAGACCATGATTCTATTTACATGAAATATCCAGAGTAGACAAATCCATAGAGACAAGTACTTAGTGCTTGCTGGGGGTTACGGAGGTTGGAGTGATTGCTAATGGGTACAGTTTCCTTCTGGAAGGAAGAAGATGTACCAACATTTACTGTGGTGATGTTAGTCCACTTCTGTGAATAGCAACCATGGAAGTGTACACTTTAAATGCATGAATTGCATGGTTATGAATCATGTGTCAATAGTTTATTTTTAAAGGAAAAGTAGAGAAATAAATACGCCTTTGTACAAGTCTAAGTCCTAGAGGTAAAACTATGAGACTAATAGGTAATTTTTTGCTTTTGTTTTTCAACTTAGATACTGCCAAATTGTTCTCCCCAAAAGAAAAATTTATATCCCCACCAACAGTGTATAAGAGTACCATTTCCCCAATCCTTAATATGACTATTTTTTTTCATTTTTGCCAATATTGTGAGCAAAACAAAAACAAAAACCTCAGTCTTCCTTCTTGTTTGCTTTTTTTCACATTACTTGTGAAGTTGGGTATCTTTTTATTGTAGTGGTAATTTCCACTTCTATTTATTGCATATTCTATTTATTATGCTTGTCTATTACCTTTTTCTACATTCCTATTTGTTGTTTATCATTTTATTATTGCTCCATGGTTTATATATTCTGGATCTGTTAACTACTTTTTTCCACTTGTCATGGCTTTTAACTTTGATTATAAGATCTGTCACAAATAAATGTTTAATATTTAGTAACAACCGCCTACTGTTTCCTTTATGAGTTTGGTGAATTTCGTCTTGCTTTCAAAGCCATCTCTATTCACATTATTAAAATGTGCTTTCATAGTGTGTTCTAATACTTTTACGGTGCTATTTTTTGCATTTTGCTTTTTATGTCGTATGGAATTTATTTGGTGATGTATCTAATTTCATCTCTTTCAAATGCAGGGCTAATTACCCAGGTAGCCTTATTGAATAAATTTCTCCCAGTATTTTCAAATGCCACCTTTATAGATCTAGAAATGTATGATTTCCTGGGCTTCCTTCTGACCCACTGATCTAGTTGCCTATTCCTGATTAATAAGACATTAATTACTAGCTTTTTATTTCTTTTATATTTGATAGAGCTTATAGTTCCCTCCTTGCTACTCTTCAATTTCATTCTTAGATATTTCCCAGAATTTCTCCTCCAACAGAATTTTAGCATCAGGTTGTCAAGTTCTACAAAGAAGCCTGTTAACATTTTGATTGTGGCTGCCTGTATTTTACAGATTAATTAGGGAATATCATTACCGTATTAAATCTCCCTATTTAAGAAGTAGGACTTAGAAACCTCAGGTCTTTTTAAATGTTACCTTCACACAGTTTCTGCACATGTCCTCATGTTTATTCCTAGATATTTCAAAGTTGAGGAGTCATTGTAAAAGGGATAGCTTTTCTCATTGTATTTTCTTTTTTTAATTTTTTTTTAATGTTTTCTTTATTTCTAGGAGAGAGAGAGAGACAGCGTGAGCAGGGGAGGGTCAGAGAGAGAGAGTCACAGACTCTGAAACAGGCTCCAGGCTCTGAGCTGGCAGTCAGCACAGAGCCCGATGTGGGGCTCGAACCCACGAACCGCGAGATCATGACCTGAGCGAAAGTCGGACACCTAACCGACTAAGCCACCTGGGCGCCCCTCTCATTGTATTTTCTGGTTGATTATAGCCAACACAGACAGCACTACTAACTTCTGTATGAGGAATCTCCTTCAAGAAACTTATGGTACTATCTTTAGTTCCAATACACTTTAGTTGATTCTTCTGGATTTTCTAGGAATATAAATAATCATCCTGTCTTCAAAAATGACATTTTTGTCCCTATACCCAGAATTTATGCTTTTTATTTATTGATCATAAAGCACCTGGCTAGAACACCCAAAACAATGGTGAATAGAAGGAGTAACACTGGGTATTTTTACTTTGTTCCTGAGTTTAGTGGGAATATTTGAAATGTTTTTGCCACTAAATATGACACAGAAGTATCATACTGGTCAATACCCTCTACGAAGTTAAAGAAGTTTCTTTCTACTTGGAAGGTAAGAATTTTAAACTAGAAATGGGTATTTAAATTTACCAAATATTTTGGTATCAACATGATCATATATTTCCTCCTTTATTCTGTTAAGTAGTGTATTACATTAACAGATTTCCTAATGACAAGCCATCATCACCTTGCCGGGATAAACCTATACATAATGTGTAACAGACTAAATTCATTCATATTATTTTAGATTTTTCCATCTATATTCATGAGCAAAATAGGATACAACTTTGTTTTATTACATTGTCTTATCTGGCTTGGGTATCATCAGGGTTATGCCAGCTTTGAAGAATAAAACAGAAAGCTTCAATATTATTTTATGGCCTTGAATATTTTATAAAACAGAATTTTCTGCTTCTTGAAATTTAGGTAAACATGTCTGCAGAATCTGGGCCTGAGGCCATTTAGAGAATGAGTTTTAGAGTGCCTTTTACAGTTCCCTAAGGACTACCAGTAAAATTAAATTTTCTACCTTCTCTTAAGTAATTTGTTCATATATATACATATATATTAAATCTATTTTATCTATCTTTTCAAATGTATTAATTTTTAAATTTATAGAATGCTTATTATTTGTGTCGAGTTATTCTTCCTAACTGGAAATTAATATATAATTAAATCTTTTCTGTCTTCTTTCTCATGGTAATGCTTTATTAGAGACTATAGAACTGCGTGGTCTAATTGATAGCCACATGTGGCAATTTACGTTTATTTTAACTAAAATCAGAGTCTAAAACTCACATCAGTTACACTAGTGACTCAATAGTGCTCAATATCATCTATGGCAAATGGCTGCCATATCAGAACTAGAACACTGTCATCACTGCAGAAAGAGCTTTTGGATGGCACAGACCTCCAAGTGGCATTCTGCTGTACCCTCACAGATTTTGATCAATATTGCATTTGTGTTCATTCATTGCTAGTTTGAAATTTCACTTTGTACTTCCATTTTAACCTAAATGTTACATTAAACATCTATATAAATAGTTTTTAATTGTCAAGAGTACAGTATTTCTGGTTTGGGTTTTTATTTTTTTATTTTTTTTAATTTATGTTTTTAAACAAGAAAGTGTTTCTTTTTTTAATAATTTTTTAAAAATGATTTATTTCTGAGAGAGAGCGAGAGAGACAGCGTTAGCTGGGGAGGGTCAGAGAGAGAAAGCGAGATACAGAATCTGAAACAGCCTCCAGGCTCTGAGCTGGTTGTCAGCACAGAGCCTGACGCGGGGCTCGAACCCACGAACCGTGAGATCAGGACCTGAGCTGAAGTCAGATGCTTAACTGACTGAGCCCTCCAGGCTCCCCTGGTTTTGGTTTTTAATCTTCTGGTCTATTGACAAAATTTCTTATTTCAAGTGCATTGTCAACAGTGAATGTATCCTACATGACTACCTCTTAGAATTTGTTGATATTTTCTTTGTGGCATAATACAGAGTTATTTTTTGTTAATGTTCCATGGATACTTGAAAATAAAGTATATTTTCTGCTGGGCACAGAACTTGGTCATTGTTTTCCTTCTTACTTTAGGTCTACTTGAAGTTTCAGTTTATGGCATGTGTTAACAACTTTCCTCTCTAATTATGGTGTGTCAATTTATCAGTTTCTCCCACTACAGACTCTGCATTTATTTTGGGCTTAGATACATGAAGGTTCATGATAATCATACACATTCACATAAAAACATAATATTTATTAAATAACATACAATGTTTATATAGCATATTTAAAATACCTATATCAAGTATATCATACATTGATAATTATATGGACAGAAAACCATATATATGAAATATTCTTCTTTGTCCTTTTTAATGCTTTTAACTTAAAATTTTTCCTGGTATACAGTAATTTTTCATCTCTCTTTATTTCGAGCCTTTCTATATATCATTTTGGTTTAGTGAGAATTTTGTAAATAGACTATATCTGAATTTTTAGGTTTCTTTTCACAATATGTGATTTTAGTTTTTAATATAGGAATTTAATTAATTTCATTAATGGCATTAGCTAATGTACATTAATATCAAGTAATAATATTAACTGTGAAACATTTAGGACTTAACCTGAAGTGGTCTTATTCCCTTCATTTGTTATTTCACATTTCCTATCTGCAGAAATTTTGTTTCTTTGTTTCCCACACCTTCTGTTAGGCTGATGGAATTTCCCTTTTTCCTTCCTGCTGTTCCTCCAGAACTTTGGGAATTAAACCCCTTATTTCTATTACGTAATAGTGGCATTAGGGCCCACAATTCAGTGCTAGTTTTACCTGGTAAATACTTCCAATGGCAAAATCCCTTGCCTCTGAAGCTTGAAGCTATTGGTCTGTTTTCTTCTTAGCATCCAGTTGCTGATACAAATAATAAGCTGCTTTGCTTTCCTTTCAGTGCATCTCTCGCTACGCTGTAGGTTCGGACAGTTTGCTAGGATGTGTCTGGGTATGGATCTTCTTCATTGTACTTGGCACTCAGTGGATCTTTGGCTTTGGAAGTTTCCTTCTATTTCTCTATTTCCTCCTGTCTTCATCTCTCCTTGGCAATCTTCCACTAGATGCAGGACATCCACAGTTGATCCTTCATGGCTCAACTTCTCTCGGAGAGTCCTTTAACTTTTTTTTCATATCACCAGCTCACGCTTAAGTCCTTCCAAAGACTGTTATGATTTCAGTTCATTTAATGTGAACTGCTCCCTTCTAAGATGTTTCATTTTTGGTAATTCTTCATAACCTGCTATTTTTAGGATGTGATAGCCTCACTGAGAATACAAATTGGAACTTTAAAAGTTTTTTTCTATCCTCTTAATAACTTGTCTCTGGAAGAGTTGTGTCTAGTGGCTGCATTTGTGTCCAGTTCTATTAATGTCTCGAGACCCTTGGTTATCTGAACATAAACATTAATCAAGGACTAAATCACTGTGCAGAAGTAATCTCAGCGGCTGCTTCCTTTAAAGGGGACAATTGACTGGGGTCAGGTGTAAGTGAGCAGGACAGTGGAAGCAAAGCTGCAGAGAACAGAGGCTGGACCAGCTAATTGTCAAAATAATAATAATGGCAGGCATAACTCTGAACGCCAAGCAACATTTGTTTATTTCCCTCCTGGGCAGAGCTGCCCCCTTGTCAGTTAGAAAGGTCTGGAAATGACCAACACCAGGAGCCCGGGTGCCATATGTAGTTCATTGTCTTTAGGATGAAGCAGGTGTGAGCTGGGAGAGTCAAGGGGTAAAGAAATCCAGAGGCCCACCGGGCCCAGGTGCTCTGCATAAAAACTAATTCATCACCAGGTGAGCACCCTCTGGTCAACTTGCATCAGTTTCTTCTAACATTCAGCCTGAGCTACCACTAGAATTGTTTTTGCCTTTGCCTTTCTTCTTTAGGTCTTTTAAGCTGTGGCTTTTCTACTTTTCTTCTAGTGGCAATTTCATCCCATCTGCTTTCTAAATTTCAAGTTATCCTGTGGATTTTTTTTCTTAATGGTCAGAAAGGAGCTGCTTTGTTCAAACCAAGATCCCATGAAGAACTATGCATTACATTTGGTTAGGTTACTCTTGGACCTCTAATTTGGAATACCTGCT
>NW_027527955.1:4602784-4606602 GCF_008692635.1 Crocuta crocuta
CCTTTTCTTCCTGAAGGTATCAGCACATGTTTAAGCATCTCCTGCTCTGGGTCAGGGTCTGGACCAGGAAGTTGACATGTGCACTCCATTCATCATCAGGAGTCAATCTGATTTGCATGTCCCACCTGTTTTTAAACAGGGTATTAAGCTTTCAATAGCTTAATATCAATCCATGTCCCCAGCCTGATTTCCTTCCATTGCCCTCAAATGCCCTATGATCTAATAAGACAGCATAACACTTTCAAATGGGCTTTGAAATCTGGAATTTCTATAGTAGAGAGTTATCAGGACCCTTTAAAGGGTTTCCTTTTCATTTTATAAACATCCTTTATTACCAATAGCACTTTAGGAGCAATGTGGGACTCAAAACCACTGTGATGCTTCCGCTTGTTACGCAATTGTTCATACAGCTCCGTGGTGGCACAGGATTGCTTCCATCCGTATATTCCCTTGTGAACCAAATGCCAAGAATTGAAATGCTCATTGACAAGTAGTCATAAAAGAATTCTAGTTTTTTAATTCATCTGGTTAATTAAAACAACCTAGGAATGTCCAAAACTAATCACTTAATTTACCTTCCAAACTGAGATACTTGTGAGAATGAAAGGGCTAGCTATTCATAATTACACTAAAATAACACATACAACCCAAGGTGTCCTGGGCTATGAATAACTTGTAAAACTTTCTACCAAGATTTGTTTTCTCTTTCCTTTAACACCCCCCACCACTTTGCATCTGCTTAAGTTTGACTAATATCTATTTATTCTCTCCACAGATGTTTATTGAGCCCTTACTACAAGGCAGATGCCGTCCTGGGAACGCAAAGTGAATAAACAAGGTCCTGCCCTCACGGAGCTGACATTATAGCAATCCTTTTTCCCTACTAAATATAGCTTTACATTCTTCGAAACACAGGAAGAATCGTGTAGGCGTCTCAGTTCTACCAAAGCTACTACTGATTCTCTATAAACAGCTGGATGCAGTGGGAAGAGGGCTTTGATGCACATAGATCAGGCTCTGATGCTTAGTTCGGCCACTTATTAGTTGCTCTGAGTAAGATATTAGGGATCCTCGGGGCGCCTGGGTGGCTTAGTCGGTTGAGCGTCCGACTTTCGCTTAGGTCATGATCTCACGTTTCGTGGGTTCGAGCCCCGTGTTGGGCTCTGTGCTGACTGCCAGCTCAGAGCCTGGAGCCTGTTTCAGTCTGTGACTCCCTCTCTCTCTGACCCTCCCTTGCTCACGCTGTCTCTCTCTCTCTCCTAGAAATAAATAAAACATTTAAAAAAAAAAAAGATATTAGGGATCCTCATCTGGAAGTTGGTAATACTTAAATCCCAAGACTGTTATAGGAAGAAATGTTGGTACGATGCCTTGTAGGTGGTGGTTATTGCCACGCATTCTCAAATAATATCAAGCCTGAGCACAGACAACATCAAATCAATATGATGGGGAAGGGAGGAAGTAGAAGGGGAAAATGTGTCTGAAAACAGCCTTAAATCAAATGGGTGTTTGCATTACTTTGAACCATAGAGAGGAGACACAGGGCTCACAGAGAAGAAGAGGTAAGCCTTGAAAAACTGAAACCAGCTGCTAACTTAAACCCTTTCCTAATAGTTCTGATGCTTCTGACCGAATATTTCCTGCTGAGGCTCTCTGCCCAATTTCCCCAGAAGCTCTCAGCTAGTATTATGGAGAAGAGTAAGCCCTGAAGAGCAAGACACAGGTACTGGGGAGAAATCTGAGAGGGTATAGGAAAGATCCAGAAAGGGATGAGGAGGTGCAGCACCACTAACAGGCTGTTTTGCACAGGAGTCCATAGTTCTGTGCCATGATGCAAGGCACTTCAGACAGTAACATGAAATAAAGCAGCTCAGGAGGGGTGCCTTGGGTGGCTCAGTCGGTTAAGCATCCGACTTCTGCTCAGGTCAAGATCTCATGGTTGGGTGAGTTCGAGCCCCACATCAGGCTGTGCATTGAGAGAATGCTAGTGCCTGGGATTCTCTCTGCCCCTCCTCCCCTCCCCCGCCCCCTCAAAATAAACA
The DNA here is from genome assembly GCF_008692635.1 of Crocuta crocuta. NCBI lineage: Eukaryota > Metazoa > Chordata > Mammalia > Carnivora > Hyaenidae > Crocuta > Crocuta crocuta. Next base: position 4,604,827 of record NW_027527955.1, read on the forward strand.
AACTTTAAAAAAAAAGCAGCTCTAGAAAGGACTTACTCTCCTGCCAAAGGCTTCCTTCTCTGCCCTACAAAATCAATGCCGTAGCACACGTGGAATGTTAATAATCAGACAAATTAGAACACTGCCCTAGTCCACTATCCCAAGGTAACTCGAATTAACTGAATAGCTTCTAATCAACTTAAATCTGAATATTCATTAAGCTAAAAATATCTTGTTGGCAGTAATACTATGAACACAGGTGATGAGAAGAATCCACTGATAGGAATAAAAAAAAGGAAAATGAACAAAACTTTCTAGTATATTCTGCTTTGGGAAACTGCCTTTTCTAGTACATCCAAGATTTTCCCCTGAATATCATAACTTGAACTGATGCTTGACTTTATCTGGTGGGATTTTTTTTTCTATTTGAATTGCTTACTGCACATTTAAAAAAAAAAAAGCAACACATATTCATTGGAAAGACTGGGGAAAAAATTTTAAAGCCTAACGAGGAAATAAAAAGCATGTGTCATTCCACCACTTGGGAATAAATATTACTAACACCTTGGTGTAGATCTTTGAAGTGTGGGCAGTTTTTAGATTTTGACATCGCCGTCACCACTGGTCTTTATCCACTCAGTTTGATTTCTAAATCACAGTACCACGCAGAGCACTCTAGTCTCTACAATGTTTAAAGCACTGTATTTCCATTTGCAATCTGCGGCAGGCTAAACCCTTAATTAGTAACAGCAGGTGCTGAAGTGCTTAAAGCAAATCACTCCTACATTTTAGTGAGTTGTTATTTATGTCACTCTTATCACCAGGAGCAGTGCTGACAATCAGCAGCAGCTGCACAGGCCGATGCTCTCGGCAGGGCAATTGTTGGCCTCGAGTTTCCCCAAGAGCCCAGGGATTTAAGCAGCTCTAGTGGGAGAAACTGATCAAGCTGCTCTTCACATGCAAACAAAAGGTTCAGTTGGGACTTCAGACTTTCTTAAGGGTAGGAAGCCGTAATTATTGGTGCACTACTAGATAATCAGATATTTTACCGAGAGTTCCATTTTGTGCAGCTTTGCCTAATCCCGCACCATAAAATGCTATTTTTCCTTTGACTTTATTAAAGAAGAGGTGCCTCCATTTTGAAATAATTAAGAAAACCTATTAAACTGGTCCACTTCAGAGGGGTAATTTCAGAAAGCCTGTGCTTAAGCAAGGAGGAGATTTAAGTATGCAGAACATTCTAAGGGCTAAAAAAAAAAAAAAACAAAACAAAAAAAACCTTCAGGCAGCCCAAGAGGTTTGCCTCTCCTATTTCTCTAGCAAGACAGTCAAGTAGGAAAGCCAACACCAGCCTGCCTTGCTCTCGGGGGTGGGTGAGGCTTTATGCCTGCGTTCTAGAAGGCTAATCATCACCTTTCATTTCCTGTCTACAACAGTCACGGCAGTGATCCTGCGCCTCTGCTAAGGGGAAGACAAATCAGGTGCCTTCAAAAGAGGCCAGGGGACTTCGGGTCCCCTGCTGGTGGGAGGACGCGTGAACAGCGCAGATGCCTTTTCCCGCCAACGGCTTGGGTTTCCAGGCACAACTGCCTGTCTGGGTGTGAGTAAGCCTGAGGACGGACTTGCGAGGACTTTTTGGACCCCGTGCCCGTAAGCAAGCTGAAAAAAGCATGCCAAGCTGTGCAGAGACAAGGATGCTCGAAATAAACTCCCCTGTGTTAAATAAACGTCCCCATGTTCAAAGCAAAACCAGCGTCGGCGTTCACAGTCTGGAGGAAGCACAGTCAGGCTTCAGTC
>NW_027527955.1:4606736-4681566 GCF_008692635.1 Crocuta crocuta
TGGCACCCCGCCCACCCCCAGCCCCAGCCCCAGCCCCTGTCCCACGCTCGGAGAGGTCACTCACAGCACCAGGCCTTAGTACAACTTGCACACTCTGCCAGCAGAAAGCGGAAGCACTGCCTGGCCTCGGGCGGCCCTAAAAATCTTTAGGGCATCTTTCGGGTAATCTCAAGTTTATCTATCAGGGATCCGCAACCCGTTTCCAACCCCCTCCCCCTTCTTCGTAGACAACCGTGTAGAAGGTAGGGAAGGCGAGTGCTGTTATGGCGCTTTCTTTCCAAAGAAATTAAATATTTTAGAAGTATTTCATTTTGTCGGTGACTCAGCATTGTCCCCATTTTGTCAACTGAGAAACTTGGAAGATCAGAAAGTCTTCCGGTAGCTGCTATGTAACTCACTTCATTCAGCCTTGGCTGGACGTTTTATTGAGATCTTATTGAGTGCCAGGACCTTTAGGGGATCCTTTTTCTCGTGGGCCTTTACTATTCCTGATTTTTCTATTACTAAAAATTGGGGTTGGGGGCGGGGCCCAGGGAGGGGCAGGAGAATGAGGGAGAAGATGATGGTGTATGGTAGTTGTCACTTTGGATTTCCCTAGATTCTTGATCTCCCTTAACATAATACAAACTGCTCTACTTGAATCACCAGGGTCTGCTGTCTCTGGGCAAGGTTTTGGTTTCCTGAGCAGGTCCTGCAATGTTCTAAAGCCCTAATTTTGACCATGAGAGTGTGCAAAAATATCATTGTGGTTCTCTGATTTTGATGGGAAGAAAAGGTGATTTCTGATGAAATCATTCTGCAATGTTTTGGGAAGTAAATGCACACATTTTAATAGTTATGATTTTGGCTCTTCATTGCTTTTCCAGTTAATCAGGAACTATCTAGATAAGCATCTCTGAGGCACTTTGCTAACCGATATTGGACAAAGGTGAAGTCAAGCCCAAGCCTGGGTGGGGTGTGAACAAGGCAGCTTTGAACATTTGCCCCCTCTATGGTAATCAGGGCACTGCTCCAGGGATCTAGATGAGCAAATCTGATTCTAATACTAACAAAGACATGGTTGAAACTGACACAGACTCATTGTTTTTAAATTTGAGGGGACAATTGCCCCTAAGTTTATGTGAGAGGAAGTAATCAACACTCCAATTATGTTTTGGAGGAAGCAAGAAAAAATAATAAATCTCTCCAAGATCCATAATATAAGAGCACAAGCTTCCTAAGAATCAACTTAAGTTATTTTAATAGTTTTAAATCTCCTAAAAGAAAGACAAAGAAAGCTTACCCTACAAATGAGGAGGCATCTACTATAAAGCAACTGAGGATAATTTTGCCCCCCAAGGGACATTTGCCAAAGTCTGGAGACATTTTTTGGTTGTCACAACTGGCTTCTAATAGGTAGAAGTTAGGGATGCTTGCTGCCAAACATCCTACAATGCGCAGGGACAGCCTCCTGTAACAGAATTATCTGGCCCAAAATGTCCTCTAAGTGCTAAGGTTGAGAAACTCTACTATAAACCTTCTAAGTTATAACATAGAATGAAAAGCATTTAATTTTTTGTCACCTTTAACATTCTTGAATCACACTCCTATTACTGGGCAGAAAAATGGGCAGATGGATGCTCTCTGTGGTTCCCAAAAATAACAACATGCTACTTATACTCTTGATGGAAAACTGAATATGATGAATTATAAAATAGGACAAGAATAATTTTACACAGAGGAATATATTTTAAAACTTGCACTCAAAATCAAGTCGTTTCTTTAAAAATGGTGTTCTGGGCCACCTACATCGCTCAGTCAGTTAAGCGACCAGCTCTTGATTTCATCATAGGTCATGATCTCACAGTTCGTGGGTTCAAGCACCGTGTCAGGCTCTGTGCTGACAGAGCGGAATTCTCTCTCTCCCCCTCTCTCTCTGCCCCTCCCCAGCACTCTTTCTCTCTCTCTCAAAATAAATAGATAAATAAAAAATAGCATTCTCATTATTTAAGATTATTAGCATTCATAGTATATGCTTTACATTATTTTCCCTTCCAATTGAGTATTTTTCACAATATGCATACAGTCCTGAATAGGTTTGTAAGTACTACAGTATACATGGTCTGTTCAAATGAGCTCTTGTGAAGAACCTATGTTAAAATGCTAGGAATTTTCCCATTCAGCTATTTTACAGGAGCTAATATAGAAAACTATCTCCAGTATTGTTATTACTTGACTTAGTCTCAGAAACACAGAAATTTAGAACCCCACAAGACCCTAGAGATGACCTAATTGCCTTCCCTTTCAAAGATGGTGAGACCCAATGTTTTCGTAAGTAGGACGGTAACCACGGAAGTTGGAAGCTGGAGAATTAACTAATTGCAATCATTTTCACTAATAATTTTTACATTTAACAGTGCACTGAACTCACTTTTTAAATACATAAAAAATACATTTTAAACACCGTGTTTACATTCTCCTTGGAATATTAAATGCAGGAGTCTCCCCTAACTTGACTAACCATTAAGTTCTATTATAGGACTACAAGCAGGGATATTTTCATCATGTTTACTGAGGAAGGTGATTTTTTGCTTCCACTTATGCCATCTTCCCTGCCCTCCCCTGAAATCAGGTCCATTACAGAATAGCCAGAATAATCTTTTAAAATATTAATTGAAATATTAACTCCTTTTCCCAAAATCATTCCCTCAGAAAAAAATCCAAAATCTTTTCCATGTCCAACAAGACTTTATATCATGACTCTCCCTCCCCCCCCAACACCTTATCTCTTGTCATTCTTATGACCTTTCAAGACCTCTAGTTCACACTGCCTTCTTCTGAGAATACCAGTTAGGTGAAAACACTCTGCCCTTGTTCTTCCTTCTGTTTGGAATGTTCTTACCTGTCTTCCCACCAGATTGCTCCATTTCATTTAAATTTTTGTTACGAAGTCACTTCCTCAAACATTCTCTGTCAGCATCTAATCTCTTACTTTACTTTTTATGTCACTTTTCTATGTTAGACAACATATATATTTGTTTTTCCTTATCTTTCTCCCCTAAGACAGAAGATCTGTCTCTGCTATCCACTGCCATCAGCTTGGCCTGGCTCATAGCAGGTTCACGCTTGAATTAAAGTTCCTTAGAAGTTGACTTATATATGTAGACTTGGGTTCATGTCTTCTGGCTGTCTATGATCTGTTCTCTATTTCATAATGCCACTCATTTTGTAGTTGAAAGAAAAAGACAAGGTTTGGAGGAAAGGAAATAAACATCGTTTGCACCAAAATGACAAGCTTGGTATCTCAAAGTTAGAACTAGTATAAATTCTGTTGGTTGTGGCTCAAGAAAGATGAAAGATCATTTTCAATCCTATCCTTTCCATATTTAAAAATGTGCAAAGACACCTATGCTTATCTAATTAAATTCTCATTCCTCAGTGTGGCATTATGGCCCATGTTATATCACCCCGATTTGGCTTTCTAGATTCTGCTTTTAATCAAGACAACTAAATTTGTTTCTATTCTCTGACAGTGTCCTTGGATTCCCCCCCCCCCCCCGCCCCCCGCCATCAGCTTCCAGTGTAGGAGCTCCACAATCAGATTGAGTAACATCGTTCTTCGGAACTGCAGGGTCAATCATCTGAAGGCTTAAGACATCCTGAGCTACTTCTAAAGGACAGTATGGGCCAGTAAACTTCTGTGAGCACAGGTCATTGACTTGAGAACTCCCCTGGGTATTTCCTCTGATCCTTTCCAGCTGCTAATTTATCTACACGTTGGTCTTCTTTGATTCTTTTTTTTTAATTTTTTTTTATGTCTTTATTTTATTTTGAGAGACAGAGACAGAGAGCGAGCAGGGGAGGGGCAGAGAGAGAGGGGTTCACAGAATCCGAAGCAAACTCCAGGCTCTGAGCTAGCTGTCAGCACAGAGCCCGACGCGGGGCTCAAACCCACAGACTGTGAGATCATGACCTGAGCTGAAGTCGGACACCTAACCAACTGAGCCACCCAAGGCGCCCCTCGTCTTCTTTGATTCTGACCTCAGCATAAAAATTTACCTGCCCTGTGATCCCTGTGTCAAAGAGGTTAGGACCTCACCTGCTCACATGCCTCCTTCGTGTCTCTGGCTCAGTTTTCTTAACCAGCAAGTTTAGTTCTGACAACTCCCTTCCCTGAGCATTCTTTGTCCTGGCTTTCTCTCCCATACTAACCCCTGACTCACTTTCTCCTTTTGTGGGTAATCGGGGAAGACACGAAAATTCTCATAGAATTCCTAATTCCATGTTATATTTCTTTTTTTCTTTAATTTTTTTAATGTTTTTTTATTTATTTCTAGGAGAGAGAGAGAGAGCGTGAGCAGGGGAGGGTCAGAGAAAGAGGGAGACACAGACTCTGAAATAGGCTCCAGGCTCTGAGCTGGCAGTCAGCACAGAGCCCGACGCGGGGCTCGAACCCACAAACCGCGAGATCATGACCCAAGCGAAAGTCGGACGCTTAACCGACTAAGCTACCCAGGCGCCCCTCCATGTTATATTTCTGCTCAACAAGTAGAACTCTTTCAGTTCTGCTTGTTTCAGTAGAATGTTAAGGCAGACGTTGTTTTACCAGACTTCATATCCCCGTATGAAGAAGGCGATCAACAAATACATGTTTTCCCCAATGAATTAGGAGCTCCTGCCAGTGGACAGTGACAAAGGTCAGAAAACAACTTCTAGTGATGTCCTGCAATTGATTGCACTGAGATGTGACAGTTTTCTCATCATCCGATATACCAATTTACTTTCAAAATTAGGAGTTCTACTGAATTAAAAGGAGGTATATTTGCCTCATTAACCACAAGTCTTTGCAAGGAAATGTGAAGCTACGCCAAAGTGACACTAAAACTATGGATGAGGGGGCTCTGTCACCCTGATTTCAGAGCAAGGGTAGCCACACTGATTAATTTGGAGGGCAGTCTCCCAGGGCAACAGAACCATTAGAGGCCACCTGGGGTTATTGATTAGGGCTCTACTACCGGAGCCGATCACATAGTTTACAAAATAACTAGTTTTTCTTTGGTCACAATGACTGCCAAGTTGAAGTCGTGAGGAATTTCTACAACACAAACAAGTCAGTCTTCAAGGAGAGAAGTTTCTTACATGTGAAGGTGGAGGACAAGGTGAAGGAAAAAAGAATGTAGTTCATACTTTCCTTGTAAATACTTAGATGTATAGTAATGATTTAAAAGTCAGCTGGAGTAATTTTTTTTTATTATGGAAAATTTCATACATATCCAAGAGTAGATCTATTACAGATGTACAATATAAAGTATATGAATGTGTATATGCCTATGACCCGACCTAACATGTATGCCAATAATTTTGAAATCTTGTACATGCCTCTCCCATTTCCATTCTCTTTTCCTCTCTCCCAAGATATAAAGACTACTTACTTATTGATTTTTTTAACTACTGAAACCTAAATGGATTGTGCCCTGAGAGAGAAATAAACCCTTATGCTAAGCCTCTGACGCTGGAATTGTTTCTTATAGTCATAATTCAGAATAACTTGAATTTAGGTGCCGCATTAACAAAATACAAAAATAAAACAAGTGGTGTGGCATTAACTTAGCAGATCTGCAGGGAAGGCAGGGAAACAGGCATCAAAGAGGAGGCCTGGACACCCTTGTTACACCACAGCGGTCCAAGTGCTTACCAGACCTGTAGATCAAGGAAAAGATGTTAAAAAAAAAAAAACCTACTTCTATCAATTTGTGATGGATGTTACTGACTGCCTTTGACAGCACAGAAGAAAAGATGAGCTTGGGATATTACTGGCCAGTTTGCAAGGAGAAATAACAAGGAATAGAAAGAAATCCGAGGGAGACTCTAGAATCTGGGGCATTAAAGGGTTAGACAGGCCAATACCTTCAGACCCCAAAAAGCAAGAGATAAGACTGAGAAGCGTTTTGCGCAGCAGGAGGCCACTAAGACAGCCTTGTGGCAAAGATCAGATTATGAGTGTTAGAGTCACGCCCTAACCTATTATTTCAAATCGCTGCAAGGTGGTTGCCATTAGGTACAGCGAGATATAGGCCAGAGAAACATATTATGCGCTGACATTTATCATTTTTACACACGGAATTGACTACTATTTTCATGGGGTTATATTATCCAAGAAATCATAAACTTTGACCAAAAGCTTTTGACTATTTAAACTGTGAAGCTCTGAGGCGCCTGGGTGGCTTAGTCAGTTAAGCGTCCGACTTTCGCTTAGGTCACGATCTCGCGGTTCGTGGGTTCGAGCCCCGCGTCGGGCTCTGTGCTGACTGCCAGCTCAGAGCCTGGAGCCTGTTTCAATCTGTGACTGCCTCTCTCTCTGACCCTCCCCTGCTCACGCTGTCTCTCTCTCTTTCTCTCTCTCTCCTAGAAATAAATAAAAAACATTAAAAAAAAATTTTTTTTTAATAAATAAATAAACTGCGAACCTCTGTCAGGGCACCCAGTCTGGTTTGTTCAGAAAATGAGCTCTAGAAACTGCACATCCCCCCAGGAAAGCCTAACCTACAACATCCACTTCAAATATGGGCAAGAAGACTGAAAAGGAAGAAACTCCCATGGAGTAGTGCCAGAGGTCACTGAGAAAAATGGATAAGAATATTCCTCCCTGGAAGCAAAATCAGAGCCTAATCAAGGAACCTCCCCCATTCGCAGGGAAGAGGGCTTTCACTGGGTCTACCCATGGGATTCCATGAATGCCGTTCATTCTTCCTTTTCTAAGTAAAAGTGATTATGGGTATCCTTCCCCTTTCACGTTAGTTGGTGCATCCCACCAATGTTTAGGTACAGCCTGCGGGTTGACTATCATTCTCTACAGCATTTACAGGAGGCTTAAAAGAACAGTATCCTAGAAAGTCATTGCTGGAAAAACGAGATTCTCTTCAGTAAAAAATAATTCTGGTTATGTTCAGCAAACTGGAAAATGCACTGAGTGGGAACCAATTTAAAAATATCAGTTGACATTCTAGAATTTGATTCAATGATGCAGGCAGGCCAGGGGCCATCTATCAATGAATCACTGAATTCATTGATATTCTCGGAGACCCTCCCCTGACTTGCAGGCCCCCAACCTTGGAGCCCCTAGCTTTGGAGTCCACCCTCTTTGGAGCCCCACTCTTCAAAAAAAAATGAATTTATCTCTATGTAGTTTTGAAGAACAATATCATTACCAAACAGAAAAAAAAAATTCAAATACCTATAGGCCTTACTAAAAATATTGTTTGGTACTATATTAGTGAGCATCAGCTACCTGCTTCAGCAAGTAAAACACAGATCTCAGGGACAACACATGCACACATACACACACTCACTCACAAAAGGATTTACTTTTCACATTCACCACAATCAAATGAGGGTCAACAAGGTGAAATCAATGGATCTCCTATGTGCAATTGCTGGGAGCTGCACCGGCCTCTCTGGATGACAGTCACAGGGAGGAAATGGCAGTGTTTGCAGCTCCTGCCATGAGAAACGAAAACTGGGATCTCCTTCTGCTACTAGTGGCTCATGTTGGAAATGAGCCTGCTGGTATTGACCAGGCCTCACAATATTCCAATCAGACTGATATTCCGCACACAGATACTTCATAAGGAAAGGCATATTCCTGCCTTTTCAAAGAGATTTTAGATGAAAGCACTGTGGATGATTGCCAAAAGGCTCTTCCTATGGGCCTTGCAGATCAAAGACAACTGAGCCTGGCCCCGAGACAAAGAGCCTAATTTAGAGTTAAGGAACAGAGAAGGGCAGAACTTAAGTTAATACTTACACCTTCTTCTAACTGGCGATGTATGACAGTCCCTTCCCCAAGGCCTACTTTCTGCAAACACCCTCCCTTGCACTGGCGGCTGGGATGAGGATAGAGAAGAGTAGCCAAAACATAACCCAAAAACAAAGGTCAACACATTTAGGGCCTCCATGGTGTTTACACATTCAGCATCAGGTCAAAAACTTCTCCACAAACAACTTATTAACCAGTTTAAAAACATTCGTCTTCTTGTGAGCCAGACAGAATGACACTCCTAACCTATCTATACACTTAACCTATGACCTAATTGTAGCATTATTAACTTAGAATAAATATGTATGTTATCCTGTTTTTCACTAAGAATACCCTGTTAATTCCTTAGTTATAAGATTTACTCAGACTATGATTGGAGTAGTTTTGCAAGAATATTTCTGTAAAACCTGCTTCTGTACACTTTCCAAAGCATCTTATCACAAAGAGTATCCATTGTAAAAATTCCTTTTTCTGATGTCATGTTATCATTTGACCTATAAATAAAGACACCAAAACCGACAGGACAGAGATGCCTGCCTGGTGATCAGAAAGAATCTTGGGGCGCTCTCTCTCTCTCTCTCTCTCTCTGACACCGTCCATCCTTCAGGGGACCCCTGGACCTGCTGGATCCGGCCTCCGGCATGAAATAATTCAGGCACCTATGTTTCTTCCATCTGTGGCTCTACCATCCTCTGGAGCCTTGGCATTTACTTCTAGACCCTCAACATCCACTCATCAAACAAAGTTTTCAGAGAGCACAAACAGGAATGATCACCTGGGACGTTTTCATGGGCCAGGCACAGAAATGACATAGCTCTGTACGCCTAGATTATATTGTCCTGAAGTCAGTCACAGGCCCACAGCTCGCTGCACACAGTGTTTCACAACTGCATTTCTAAACACAGTAGTATACACATCACTCGCTACTAAACAGTGTTTTTCACGCATATATCGCTAAAAAAAAGTAGTGTATGTACCAGTGCCTCGTAAACAATGTGTTTCACACATGGGACACGTGGCCTAATTCTGTCGCGTTAGAAAAACGGAAACAGTCTGGTAAGCACATAGCAGTCTTCACCACAATCCATCAATTTGATCACTAAATATCCTTTCGTTCCTTTCTTCCCAGAATGCACTTACCTTCCCACCAAGAAAGACAAGACAAAGCCCTGTCCAGTCATTTTATCCAGTAATCCGGTATAAATTTCAGTTTAAAATTAAGGTGCAAATAATTTATTTAGACAATAATATTAAAATAATTCTTATTGACTCTAGGTAACATGAGTTTTTTTATACTGGATTTAAAAATATTTTCCGGGGCGTCTGGATGGCTCACTCGGTTAAACATCCAGCTTTGGCTCAGGTCATGATCTCACGGTTCGTGGGTTTGAGCCCCTTGTCGGGCTCTGTGCTGACAGCCAGCTCAGAGCCTGGAGACTGTTTCAGATTCTGTGTGTGTGTCTCTCTCTCTGACCCTCCCCTGCTCACACTGTCTCTCTCTCTCTCAGAAATAAATAAAAAACATTAAAAAATATTTTCTATGTTTTGGTGCTCTAAGTTTAAATGGGTGGATCCTTTACATCTGGCCTTCATGGAGTATCAAGGACAAGATTTGCCCTCTTGCTGTGAACAAATTAAAAACTGGACAAAATGGGGCACCTGGGTGGCTCAGTTGTTCTGAGTCTTGATTTTGGCCCAGGTCATAATCTCATGGTTCATGAGCCCAAGCCCCATGTCAGGCTCCATGCTGACAGTGCAGAGATTGCTTGGGATTTTCTCTCTCTCTCCCTTGCTCTCTGTCCCTCCCCCGCTTGCGCTTTCTCTCAAAATAAATGTAACAAAACAACAACAACAACAAAAAACAACTAGACAAAAATATATGAAACAATTACTTATAGAAAAAGAGAAATACGCACCATAAGACTGTGATCCCTGAGAAAAATAAAGCCCTACAATCACTCCAGATGTCTGCCTTGAGGTACATTCCAGACCTCAGAGCAGGGATTGGAATCCAAAGCAACATATGGTAGTTTCACACAGTTGAGGAGAAAGAGACTGGAGTTCACAGTGGCCAAAGCAGCTGACGCTGTACCACAGAGCACTGGAGGGAAAGGAGCCTTTCATGAACAGAATTCAGAAATCCACACAGGAGCCTATAGAAGCTTTGCTGGACGCTAAGACACGTACACTTAGAGTGAAATGTAAGGTGGGTAGAGCGCTCACATGGGGCTAAGAGGCACTTGAGCTCTAACCAGCTGAAGTCAGGGTCCTTGTTGATCACTCATGACTTTTAGGAGAGATCATATTAGCTATGCCTTAGTAACTGGGCTAAACCAACTCTGGGGTAAAGATGACTCTATACAAACCTGGACAAAGGCTAACTTAGAAGGTTAAACTGAACTACAGGCAACTTAACTGCCTTTAAGTATAACAAAAATCTATAACCAATGTCCAGTATCTACAAAACACAGCTGGCAGTTCTGTGAGTCTCGTCATTAGAATGTGAGGAGAGCCACACGGGTCTTGCACAGACTATTCAAAGATCGTTTGCTTTACACTGAGAACTATTAATCCACCTTAGTATGGCAGAAAAATTAGATTATGACAATTCTTTTTTGTATTTTTTGGGGGGGGATAAGTCTTCTTCTTATCAACGGACAGAGACCAGCTAACTTGGCAATGAGAAGAAAACTGCACAGGCACAGAGTTGCCTTCAGAGGAGATGTGAATGGAATCTTTCCATTCACAGGTTCCTTTCCCCTGAGATCGTGTCTAGCCAGCCTTGCCTGGTCTGCCAGAAGAAGGGTGAAGGCAAGATATCTACCTATGCCATAGCGTGATTGCTTACAAGTTCCTATACGAAAAGAAATCATTTGAAAACACCTGGGATGGCTTATTAGTTTTACAGAATTCTCTATTTTAGAGGTGAATATGACATAAATTCAAAAGCAATTCCAGTCTGCAGCACGACTATTTGCTTGCGTAATAAAACATGCTCAGCTCTTTCTGCTCATTACTATTCTTAGATGCCTTAAAAAGAAAAATACTTTTTAATGTCTTAGAACTCTCTAATAATAAAAGGTACAAGAATTTAAAATTTTTCTTTCACATTCCTGTAGTTCTCCCAAATCATTAAAATGAGTATTTATATGCTTGAATGAATTTTTTCAAAATTGCTAAATCTGAAATGAAATGTATTGACCACTTCGTTGTAGAGAATAGGGATAGATTGGTTCATTGGTTATTTATAAAGAGAGACTAAGAAAGAAGCTATTAATTGCTACCAATTTTATATTATAGGCTTTAATGTTTATGGAAGTTTTTTTTTGAGTAATATCCATAAAGTCAGAAAAGAAAGTTTGAAACAATAACTGAAATTATTCACTTCTGAATCTATTTCTCATCATGTAATTATAAGAAGCCAATCTGATTTCCTTGGAAGTTCTGTTAGGTCTTCCAAGTTGTTAAAAACACTCTTAATTTGTGTTTATGAAATACAGTTAGCTCACGGTCATAAAACTTTTATTTTACTATGAGTTAATTCCAAATACAAAATTTACAAATTCTTTTCTTGATTAGAAATTTTACTTTGTAAATGCTATAGAGTGGGAGAAGCCATAAACGATTAACCTTTATTTTGGAAAAAAAAAAAAAAGTTGGGATTGGTATACTATAAAGAATTTGGGATAGAGGTGCCTGGGTGGCTCAGTTGGTTAAGTGCCCAACTCTTGATTGCAACTCAGGCCGGAGTCACACCGGCCTCTCTGGATGGCCCTCACAGCAAGGATATGGTAGCGTTTGCACAGCTCCTGCCATGAGAAATGAAAACTGGTATCTCCTTCTGGTACTACTGGCTCATGTTGGAAATGAGCCTGCTGGTATTGACCAGGCCTCACAATATTCCATATCGGACCCATATTCTGAACACAGAACCTCATAAGGAAAAGCATATTCCTGCCTTTACAAAAGAGATTTTAGATAAAAGCTCTGTGGGTGATTGTCAAAAGGCTCTTCCTAAGGGCCTTGCAGATCCAAGATTTAGATAATAAAGGGGGTTAAGAACACAAGAGTTACAACTGAGCCTGGCCCCGAGACAAAGAGCCTAATTTAGAGTTAAGGAACTGATAAGGGCAGAACTTAAGTTAATACACCTTTTCTAACTGGTGATGTATGACAGTCCCTTCCCCAAGGCCTACTTTCTGCAAGCACCTTCTACAGGTGGCTGGGATGAAGATAGATAAGAGTAGTTAACACCTAACCCAAAAGCAAAAGGTTAACACATTTAGGGCCTCCATGGTGTTCACACATTCAGCATCAAATAGATTTCCACAAACAAACCAGTTCAAAAACATTCATCCTCTTGAGAGCCAGACAGAATGACTCCTAGCTTATCTATATACAACTTAACCTATATATTATCGTGTTTTTCACTAAGAGCATCCTATTATTTCCTTGGTTGTAAATTCACTATGACTGAGATAATTCTGCAGAATATCAAAAACTTGTTATCGCAAAAGGCCTCCCGTTGTAAAAATTCCTTTCTCTGATCTCATGTTGGTGTTGAACCTTTAAATAAAGACACCAAAACCGATAGAATGGAGATGTCTGCTGGTGAGCAGAAAGAATCTCGGGGCTCTCTCACTCTCTCTCTCGCCGACACCGTACATCCTTCAGGGACCCCTGGACCAGCTGGAGCCGGCCTCTGACAGTCATAATCTTGCAGTTTGTGAGTTCAAGCCCCAAAATCAGGCTCTGTGCTTACAGCATAAAGCTTACTTGGGATTCTCTCTCTCTCTCTCTCTCTCTCTCTTTCTGCCCCTCCCTCACTTACTCTCTATCTCTCAAAATAAATAAAAGTAAAGTTTAAAATAAAACTTGTACTTGTAAAAATTACAATTGTAATTGTAAAATTACAATGGACCCATTTTAAAAAAGAATTTGAGATAGAACTTCTGAAATCACAGTTTGTCTCCCTTTTATAGTTTATTAATGGTGAATTTGGGGATGAAATTATTTACATAAAACACTGTAATTAACTTTAAACACAAAAGATGTTTTATGAAATGTGTTACTTCACTTAAATTGGATATTTTAGGAAAATTCTAAATAATTTTCTGTATAAATTTTAATTCCTTTACACAAGTGCATATCAGTAGAAACATGGGCTTTTCTCAGTTATATTTATGTTTAAAACGTACACTTGCTTATATATATTATATTAAAAAAGAAAAACAATATGTACAGTTCAGATACATCTCATTGAATACAAGCCAATACTTTTTCAAGAACAGACTCACATTCACAAAGTTAAAAACCAGACAGACTATTGCAAGGTAATTAAATGGTTATAAATTTCCACTCATACAACTGCAATAAGTTTTCAATAATCACTTGCGTGTCTTAAAAAAAAAAAACAGTCCGACATCGAATGAGAAATGAGTAGGTGTGACAAGACACAGAAAATGTGACCCAAAACCACGTGCAAAATCAGTCACTAGAAACAGACTTAGAAATGACAGAGATAAAGACAAAGAAGGGGCGCCTGGGTGGTTCAGTCGGTTAAGTGTCCGACTTTAGCTCAGGTCATGATCTCATGACTCATGGGTTCGAGCCCCACGTTGGGTTCTGTGCAGACAGCTCTGACAAGTTATTGTGGTTTATAAGAATAGTGAGGTCAAAGTTGATCAAAAAAGTGACATTAGAAGTATATTTGACGTTAGAGTTCACAAGCACCTTCACATATATTAGCTTGTATATTTTTAATGTTTTTTTAATTAATTTATTTATTTTGATAGACAGAGTGAGTGGGGGAGGGACAGAGAGAGAGAGACAGAGAGAATCCAAGCAGGCTCCTCACTGTCAGCATGGAACCCAACGTGGGGCTCAATCCCACGAACTGTGAGATCATGACCTGAGCCAAAACCAAGAGTTGGACATCCAACACACTGAGTCACCCAGTCACCCCAAATGTTATTTTTTTTTAAGAGAGTGTGTGAGTGGAGGAGGGGCAGATAGTGAAGGGGACAGAGGATCTGCAGTAGGCTCTGCACTGACAGCAGTGAGCCCAATTCGGGACTTGAACTCACCAACTGTGAGATCATGACCTGAGCCAAAGTCAAACACTCAACCAACTGAACCACCCAGATGCCCCACACAAACTTATATTCTTAAAAGATCTATAAGATAGATATTACCATCTCTATTTTATGGCTGGGTGTGTAGTGAAGAATAAACCTTACCCAAAGAAGAAATAACTTTATCCAGAGTGAACCTTATCCCACTAGTCTCAATGGGAGGTGATTTCCAGGCCCTTCAAACATTTTGTCTGATAGAAATGTCTGTGGTATCAGCTCTACCTCCGGAAAAACTGGAAACTAAAGGTCAGCCATGTAGCGAGTATGTGATTGAGCCCCAGTGAAAACTCTGGACACTTAGAATTGAATAAAATTCCCTAGCTGACAATACTCCTTGTAGGCTGTCACACGTCATGGCTGGTAAATTTCATCACCCCGTAAGACCCCCCGAGGAGAAGACAACTGGCAAATTCATATTCACACCCCTCATAAACTGTCCTATGTGTGTCTTCCCTCTGCTGATTTGAATCTTGATCTTTTCTCTATAATAAACTACTTATGAGGCTAACGGCTTTCACTGAGTTCTATGTGCACTTTGCTAATTATTGAACCTCAAGGTGGTTAACGGCAACCCCTGAACTTGCAGTTGGTGTTAGAAATGAGGGAAGTCTTCTGTGGACTATTGTTTCCTCTAACTTCTTAGGTGGCTAAATTCTCCCAATGGAGTAAATGAAAGGTTGATAATATTAAACACTTAAACAGCACTTACTATGTGCTAGGCCCTCTTTTGAGCATTTTATATGCTTGAGGGTATCAAAATAGGCCCAGTGAGTGTAGTTACCAAATGACAGATTCTCGTAGTGATTAAGTTTTTGTTACCACCACTCAAGAGAAAAGGGAAAATTTCTCTTCTAAAATCATGACCCCTGCATTTATAATTTTCTCTTACACTTCTTTAATATTGTCTTTATCACATCATACTGTATTTGATATAAAAAAATGTTTTTAGTGGGGCGCCTGGGTGGCTTAGTCGGTTGAGTGTCCGACTTTCACTTAGGTCATGATCTTGCAGTTCGTGGGTTCGAGCCCCACGTTGGGCTCTGTGCTGACTGCCAGCTCAGAGCCTGGAGCCTGTTTCGGTCTGTGACTCCCTCTCTCTCTGACCCTCCCCTGCTCATGCTGTCTCTCTCTCTCTCTCTCTCTCCTAGAAATTTAAAAAAAAAAAATGTTTTTAGTGCAATGCCCCCATATTTCCCATTTAACTCTAGCTCTTTGCAGGTTATCCTTGTGTTACTTCCAAGATAGGGTTCCTATTTTTAAGGCCTTGATCCTTGTTAGTTCATATTTTACTACATCATTTTTATATTTCTTACACTTCAAGGTTTTTTTTAATTCCTTGTGTCCTTAAGTGTCCTTTAGAACTTTTACCTTATGTTTAGATCCATTTTTCCATTCCAAATATTTACTGAGTGTCAAAAATATGCATTTTGAGTTGGTTAGAGCCACAAAAGTAGCCTAAGCAAGGGACTTAATCATAGGAGTACAGTTCCTCAAGAGGTCAATTCCAGTTAGGAAGATTAGGGATTCTACATGTCCGTCAACAGTAAGTACTATTAACTAACTCTCAACACCCTCGTATGACATTTTACCACCTTTTTCTCCTTTGTCTAGCTCTCTGGCTATAATAAAGGCTTAACTAAGTTGCAGCAATCAGAATAAAAAGGAAAGGATAGAGATAAAGGAATACATTCTCCTCGAAAGTTCCCAAATCCTAGAGTGGTAATTTCATTGACCTCTTCCCACTATTGACTTATTCTTTGCTCCAATTCCTTCAACATTATATAGACAAATTATTCTAGTGTTATGAGCTACTTTCAAGACTCTCTTAACTATTTACACACTGGTATAAGTATTTTCTCAGTATCTTGTGATATTCTGTGCTTTCTGTTACTTATTTCTATTACATGAAGATTATTGGAACTGTTGCAATAAAAAGGCTTATATTCCTCCTCTTGTGCCACACACACATAAGGGTACCTTGGAAATCAATGATTTCTATCTTTATCCTACAAACTAAAAACTTTACAGGAAGGGAAGCAAGCTTCCCTTAAATTAGACAGCATGTTCAAATATGTTTCCTTTTACTCCACGTCTCCTCCTCTCCCTTCCCCCTTTTGCTAGATCACCATTTGAACCCTAAGTCACGTTCCTCTATATAGTAGGGCAGTAAATTTGTATAACAGAAACATACCTTTTGGCATCCGTAGACTAAAGTCCCCTTTTTGTAGCCTCTCCTGTAAATGTGTTTAGTTAAAATCATACTGCATGTATGACTTTGTGCCTTCGCATTAACATTCTAACATTAAGTCATCCCGTGATACTATAAATAGCTTTGCAAACATTCACTAAAGTTAAAGAAAATGTATTAACTACCTGTCATATACTAGGTACTAAGCTAGCTGGTGACAAATGAAGACTAAAATTGTCTAAGTGCTGGAGATAAATGACACTGAAGTGCTTCAAATGCAGGAAAACATGAGGAGAAATAATCTCAATATAAAACAGAAAGTGCTAATTGCACCATAATAATAAACCATGTAGATGAATCACAATCCACTTATGTTATATAATTGTACATCGAGGAAGCTTCCATATTTGCCATTAATATTGCTGATAAAATGATTTTCCTTCTGTGCTTTCTATATATATATGATTTTCATTAGAACAGCTTAGAAATACAATTACTGAGTCAATATATGAACATTAAGGCTATTCAAACATATAATCAAATTGTTTTCCAAAAGAATTATAATGGGGCGCCTGGGTGGCTCAGTTGGTTGAGCCTCTGACTTCAGCTTAGGTCATGATCCAGCTTGTGGGTTCAAGCCCCACATCAGGCTCTGTGCTGACATCTCAGAGCCTGAAGCCTGCTTCAAATTCTGTGTCTCCCTCTCTCTCTGCTCCTCCCCTGCTCATACTCTCTCTCTCTCTCTCTCTCAAAATAAATAAACATAAAAAAAAAATCTTTTTAAGAATTACATTAACTCACACCCTAACCAGCAGTATACTAGAACTTTTTACCTTCAGGTGTATTAGCATTAAAAATTATCTTTTTGAAAACCACTGCTGATTATTTTTTAGATGAAAAATGATATCTGTTTTCAGTTTACATTTAACAAATTGCCATTAATAATATTATACCTGATTTTGTTAGTTGTGGCTACTGGTAAAGTAATAATGTTTTTAAAAATCCATATTTACAACCCACATGATGCAAACATATTTTAGGAGGTGAGTTTTGTCTTTAGTTTCCTTATCTGATAAATGAGCAGGGAACTCAAAGAAGGGATATTGGCAGTCATTGAATCCAACTTCTACCCACTGTAGGAATTCCTTCTATGATATCCCTGTCAAAGGGTCACCTAGCCTTGAACGTGTCTAATCAATGATAAACTCACTCTTGGCTGGTTCCCTAAATAATAAGACTTTCCTTGTAACTTAGATAATATCTATAAAATTGCTTTGATAAAGTAAAAAAGATGTTCTATAAATTCAAAATTTGTCTAATTCATAGATCAGATTATTAACTTGTTTTTAAATAGTGCCCTACTATCACAATGATATGACCTTATATTTAAATGGTGCTTTAATATTTTAAAAATATTTTTTCAGGGGCGCCTGGGTGACTTAGTCGGTTGAGCGTCTGATTTTCGCTTAGGTCATGATCTCGCGGTTCGTGGGTTCAAGCTCCACGTCGGGCTCTGTGCTGACTGCCAGCTCAGAGCCTGGAGCCTGTTTCAGTCTGTGACTCCCTCTCTCTCTCTGACCCTCCCCTGCTCACGCTGTCTCTCTCTCTCTCTCTCCTAGAAATAAATAAAACATTTTTAAAAAATATTTTTTCATACATCAATCATGTTTAGTGATTTTAACAGTAGTCTGTTTCTTGTTTTTATTTTAGAGAAAAGAGAGAGAGAGCAAGCTAGGATAGAGACAGAGAGACAGAGAGAATCTCAAGCAGGCTCCGTGCTCAGCATGTAGCCTGACACAGAGCTCGATCCCATGACCCTGGGATCATGACCTGAGCTGAAATCAAATGTAAGACACTCAACCTATTGAGCCACCCAGGCGCCCCTTAATAGCAGTTTTAGTATTCTGGTATACTGTGCTCTTTTAAGATACCAAAACCCTTAGCATCATTGTTGTTATAATTCTGTTATTCTGATATTTCTTTTAACAATCTAAATTATTTAGTGGTGTCTGGGTGGTTCAGTCAGTTAAGCATCTGACTTCAGCTCAGGTCTTGATTTCGCAGTTGGTGAGTTCCAGTCCTGCATCAGGCTCTGCGCTGACAGCTCAGAGCCTGGAGCCTGCTTTGGATACTATGTATGTCTCTCTCTCTGCCCCTTCTCTGCTTGCATTCTGTCTCTCTCTCTCTCTCTCAAAAATAAACATTAAATGTTTTTTTAATCTAAATTATTTACATCTTGAAATAAATATCTGTAACTCAATTACTCAATGTATGAAAAAAAAAAAAGACACATAGTAGTCTATAAGTCCAGATAGGTCCTTACTTGTGGACATAGCAAACAAGAAATCAAAAGTGTTTTTAATAAGCTTCTGTTGCAAAAATAGTTTTTAATCCAAAATAAAGAATTTCTGGGGCGCCTGGGTGGCTTAGTCGGTTAAGCGTCTGACTTTCGCTTAGGTCATGATCTCGCTGTTCGTGGGTTCGAGCCCCGCGTCGGGCTCTGTGCTGACTGCCGGCTCAGAGCCTGGAGCCTGTTTCAGTCTGTGACTCCCTCTCTCTCTGACCCTCCCCTGCTCACGCTGTCTCTCTCTCTCTCTCTCCTAGAAATAAATAAAAATATTAAAAAAAAAACAAAATAAAGAATTTCTTGTCCAGTAGAATACAGATATCACAGTACTAAAAGTTATACAGATAACTCTGTCTTGGAATGTCTTTCTGGACATGATAAAAGTCATGAAGATGATGAAAACTAGAAATAAATTCTTTGAAACAAAACTATATTCGTCTTTATATTTAAAAAAATCTAATCTTAGTCAAACATCAAAAGGTGTTTCATAAATATCTCCACAAGGTTATGAAGCAAAAGATGAGATTATTCAAAAGAAGTCAAGGAAATTTTGGCAAGTAGCACTTAATCCTCATTATTCTTCTGACTACTGTAGTATCTGAAAGAGTTTCTTGGCTGGAAAATTATGCTCAAAATTACGCTCTTGACTCAACATCACCACCAAATGATGATGCATCTTAATTTTTAAGACCACATCTTTGGAGAAAGATCAAATAATATTTCATTAAAATCTATCTGCTAATTTATAATAAAATATTGGCATGTTTAACATTTGTTTTTTTTATAACAGCTTTATTGAGGTACAAGTCATATAACATGCAATTGGCTCATTTAAAGTGCTCAGTGTTTTTTAGTATATTGAGAGTTGTGCAACCAACACCACAATTAATTTTGGAGCATTTTCATCATCCCCAAAAAGAAACCTTGTACACATTAGCGGTCATTCCTCATCACCCACTTTTCCTCCGGCCCCTCCAGCCTTTGGAAACTACTACTAACCTTTTGTCTGCATGAATTTGCCTGTTCTGGACTTTTCCTATAAATGGAACTTTGCAATATACGACCTCTTGTGACGGGCTTCTTTCATTTAGAATCATGTTTTCAAGGTCCTCCAAGGTCGTAGCGTATGTCAGTACTTCATTTTTTCTCAATGCTGAATAATATCCAACTGTTTAGATATAATACATTTTGTTTATCCATTCATCAGTTAGTTGATGGACATTTTTTAGCTATTATGTGTTATGGTGCCATAAATATTCGTATACACATTTTTATATGGATATAGCTTTTGATTGCTCTGGGGTATATACCCAGGAGTGGAACTGCTGGGTCATATGGTAACTCTGTTTCAAAACGGTTGTGCCGGGACGCCTGGGTGGCTTAGTCGGTTAAGCGGCCGACTTTCGCTTAGGTCATGATCTCGCGGTTCGTGGGTTCGAGCCCCGCGTCGGGCTCTGTGCTGACTGCCGGCTCAGAGCCTGGAGCCTGTTTCAGTCTGTGACTCTCTCTCTCTCTCTGACCCTCCCCTGCTCACGCTGTCTCTCTCTCTCCTAGAAATAAATAAAACATTAAAAACAAAAGTTTAAAAAAAAAAAAGGTTGTGCCATTACATTCCCGCCAGCAGTGTATGAGGGTTCCGATTTTTCCACATCCTTGTTTTTACTCACCATCATCTGCCTTTTTCATAGCGAAATTTGATTTTATAAATGATATTGATATTTAATAATACAGTTAGATATTAAAACATTGAAATGTATTAAATATTGTTCACTGGTATTTTGCTTTATGAATTCTAAACTCTTCCAAAGAAAAAAAAAACCCAAACATTGATATTAGTACATATTTCAGTATTAAAGTTAAAACCCCAAGATATGATTTTTGCACTGGTTATTTCAATAAATAAGTGAATTTTCTTATAAAACTTCACAGGAGGGGTGCCTGGGTAGCTGAGTTGGTTAAGCGTCCCACTCTTGATTTTGGCTCAGGTCATAATCTCATGGTCGTGAGAGCAAGCCCCAAGTCTGGCTCTACATTGAGCATGGAAGCTATGTGGGATTCTCCCTTTCCCTCTCTTTCTGGCCCTCCCCAGCTCACACAGATGCGTGCTCTCTCTCTCTCTCTCTCTCTCTCTCTCAAAAAACCAAACCAAACCAAAACAAAAAAAAGAAAAACACTTCGCATGATACGTTATCTTTAAAACTTCGAATACGGTAAAACTTTTTCTCTATTTGTATATTCCTTCTACAAAAAAAATGAAAGCTGTATAATTCAGTCCTTCTTTGTGCTGATTGCTAGACAACTTAAAAGTGAGAGCTTTTCTTGAAAAGTGGGGAATACTTATAAGACATTAACTTTTTTTCTGTTATATTATGCCCATTGCTTTTATACCCCTATATTTAGTAAAAGTTAACACAATCCTTTTTAAAAACAGGACATAAAAAATAAACAAGTAAATATGTAGTAAGTATCCTTGATCTGCATAGCCATTTATTCCCAGTTTTATAAATGATGAAAATAAGACAATAACAAATACCTTACTCAAAGTCAGAAGCTTAGAAGTAGCAAAGCTGTTATTAGAACTTAGATCTTAGAGAGTCCCCCATATCAGTTCTTTATGCTACCTCATCCCTCTTTTTAAGAAAGACCTTTTCAATCAATGGTCCTGTAGAGCTAATATTTAAACACGAATTCAACAAATATCCTGTCCTAGTGATTCAGATAAATTTATGTTCTTAAATTCAATCCCCAAAATGGCTTGCTTTGTATGATCGAAAACAATTTTTTTTCAGTGATGATCCTGTGATTATAAATGTCATCATTTAAATCATCAATATGCTGCTAATGTTAAGAAAGATTGTATAAGACTTAAAAATCTAACATTTGCTTAATAATATGAGTCACTATACCTGATAT
The DNA here is from genome assembly GCF_008692635.1 of Crocuta crocuta. Classification (NCBI taxonomy): domain Eukaryota; kingdom Metazoa; phylum Chordata; class Mammalia; order Carnivora; family Hyaenidae; genus Crocuta; species Crocuta crocuta. The sequence goes on from NW_027527955.1 coordinate 4,628,114, forward strand.
CTGTTGTTAGCTTAAGAATGGGAGAAACATGGGGCGCCTGGGTGGCTTAGTTGGTTAAGCGTCCAACTTTCGCTTAGGTCATGATCTCGCGGTTCGTGGGTTCGGGCCCCACGTCGGGCTCTGTGCTGACTGCCAGCTCAGAGCCTGGAGCCTGTTTCAGTCTGTGACTCCCTCTCTCTCTGACCCTCCCCTGCTCACGCTGTCTCTCTCCCTCTCTCTCTCCTAGAAATAAATAAAACATTAAAAAAAATTAAAAAAAAAAAAAAAAGAATGGGAGAAACATTTCCAAACAGTTTCCATTTGGAATAATTTACAGAAACTTACTTTATGTTTTACTGTATTACTTTTTAAAGTCATATAAAAGGATTACCTGTCTATATGAAATTTATGCACTCTTCATTAAAGTATTTACAAAATTTATTAAAGAAATGCATTTATTCGTTACTGTTGATACTAAAAAAAGTTACGTTTTGGTTCCAGATATAAAGTGAGAATACCATTAGCTGGAAAATATACTTAGTTAACTCTGAGTTATTTATGGAAATATAGAGTCTAATAATTTTACTTATTAAGTTGGGCAAATAAGTCAAAGGTATATTCCAGGCCTAGGTAACAATTACAAACAACCTAAACATAAATACAATTAAATAAACCTTTCTCCTATCCTCACTCTGTTTCTACTTCTAGACTTGAAGATTGTGAATGCTTGCAATGTTTGGTCTAAAGAATTAGGCCATCACTGTAAATTAAGAAACATCATACATAAAATTATTTAAATTACTATGTGCTAAGTAGTAGGACCTTGTAGTTGAGTAAGTATTGGTTTTCTAGCAAAGTACAAACCTTAGAAGTTATATCATTTGCCTCCATCATTTTATAGATACCGGAAATAAAGATGGGATGAAGATCTAAGTTCATGGCAGGGTGGGAATTATAACCAAGCTGATGACTGATTGAAGGCTATGTCCATAACACCACATTAGTTCAAATAAAAATTTAAAATCCATCTGATTTGTAGCCTTGTTTAAACCATTAATTTTTGTGTTTTATTTTGTTTTGTTTTTATTTTAGAGAGAGAGAGAGCACAAGCAGAGGAGAGGGGCGTAGTGAGAAAGAGAGCATCCCAGGCAGGCTCCACACTCAGCATGGAACCCAACACGGCCTAGGATCAATGACCTGAGTTGAAATCAAGAGCTGGACACCCAACTGACTGAGCCACCCAGGCACCCTAAGCCGTAAGTTTATTACTTATGTATTTTTTTAAAATTTAATGTCAAGTTAGCTATCATACAGTAGATACAGTATAGTCTTGGCTTCGGGAGTAGATTCCATGATTCATCGCTTACAAACAACACCCAGTGCTCACCCGTACAAGTGTCCTCCTCAATGCCCATCACCCATTTTCCCCACCAAACCCCCAACCCTATCAACCTTTAGTTTGTTCTTTATATTTAAGAGTCTCTTATGGTTTGGCTGCCTCTCTGTTTGTAACTTATTTTTCCTTCCCTTCGCCTACGGTCTTCTGTTAAGTTTCTCAAATCACATTTGAGTAAAAACATATGATATCTGTCTTTTCCTGACTGACTTATTTCACTTAGCATAATACCCTCCAGTTCCATCCATGTTGTTGCAAATAGTAATATTACATTCTTTTTCATCACCCGGTAGTATCCATTATATATGTATTTATATATAAATTTATATCTATATACTTATATATAGATATAGGTATATATATTTATACCTACACATATATTTATAAATATATAGGTATATAAATACACACCAAATCTTTTTTTATCCATTCATCAGTTGATGGACATTTGGGCTCTTTACATAATTTGGCTATTGTTGATAGTGCTGCTATAAACGTCGGGGTACATGTGCCTACATGTATATCAGCACTCCTATATCTTTTGGATAAATTCCTAGTAGTGCTACTGCTGGGTCATAAGGTTACTCTATTTTTAATTTTTTGAGGAACTTCCACACTGTTTTCCAGGGTAACTGCACCAGTTTGCACTCCCACTAACAGTGGAAGAGGGTTCCTTTTTCTCCACATTCTCACCAACATCTGTTGCTAAGACATAAGTTTAAAAGATCTGAATATGATATAGTCTATAATAACAAAATGTTTTGATGAGCTCACATTTTTAGCTAACAACCAACTAGAAACCAATTACTGCCAGCACAGATCATGGACATATTATTAAAGGCAAGTGTAATAATGTCAACCTTCAGGATATTTTTAAAATCATAAGCAACGCTATTAGATATTTTAGGATCACTTAAGAAAATTACTTTCATACAGACAAAAGAAAAAACTTCTGGAAGAGGAGCGAAAAAGGAGTTTGATAGCTCTTTCTTGTCTATTTCATTCCCTGAAAAATGTGTTGAACGTTAACTTCACAAGTTGAATATTATGGACAAGAAAAGGGAAGAAATAGAATTCCGGTTCTAAAATTATGGATCGAGTTTTGGAAGATGGTTTGATCTCGTAATCTTTTTTACTGGTCCTCTCTTGGCATTCATTGTCTTCTGATTAACTGGAGTATAACTTCCCCTGAAATAAAAGAAGTGTTAATCGTGATTTTTCAGTTACCACTGTGGACATTATATGCTTATAGTACCATCCTAAATAGCCATATGTTATGCCATTTTATCTCATTACAGATAGAGAGGCAACCATCTGAAGGGCAGATCATTCAAAGGCCAGGAAGGAGCCCATAAGGTGGCTTAATATAGAAATCTCTGTCCAAAGAGGGATGACATGGGTCATTCTGATATTGCCTCTGGAAATATGAATTAAAGCAAATAAAATATAGACAGAGTTGAGCTCAATGAGTTGAGCAAGGAGAATAAGGAAATAAGGATCAATGAGTATGCCAAGATATGTTGCCTAAAGTTATAATAAAACTGAAACTAAGACAGACCAAGGTCTGTGATATTAAAAAGACATAGGGAGTAAAGATGGCAGTTGGTAATGAAAAGAAAGTGAAATAGAAACTAAACTAGTTGATTATATAAAAATAGTAACAGCAACATTTTTACAGCACATAATTTATGCCAGGGACTATTCTTTTTTTTTTTTTATGTTTATTTTTTGAGAGAGGGGGAGACAGAGCATGAGCAGAGGAGGGGCAGAGAGAGGGATACACAGGATCTGAAGCAAGCTCCAGGCTCTGAGCTGTCAGCACAGAGCCCGACACAGGGCTCAAACTCACAGACCTTGAAATCATAATCTGAGCTGAAGTTGGACACTTAACCGATGAGCCACCCAGGTACCCCTGCCAAGGACTATTTTAAATTCTATTCTATGAATTGATTCATAGATTCATAGATTGATTCATATCAACCTCAATCAAAATGATAGAGGTACTATTATTAACCCTGTTAGATAGATGAGAAAAACAAGGTTATGTAGTTAGTAAGTAAATCTGGAATTTGAATCCAGAAAGGCTGAGTTCAAAGTCTGTGCCTTTAATTACTATTTTGTATGGCAGACCACTAAAGTGAAGACCTATGAAGTTCTGCTCAGGTTTTTGAAACTTCCTTGAATTCTAGTTTTAATATCTTGGCCCAGTTATACTGGAAGTCCTTTTCTTGAATATCAATGGGACCATCTTTCCTTTACTGACTTACATATCTTTATAAAGCCAACTTTCCCACACTCTTACTTGGGAGTAGAGTCAGTTTCAATTCCATACAAAGTGCTTTTCAAAAATATTTTACTCAGGGAGTGATGCTGGGAAAAATGACAGAGTAAGGACTTTAGAAAATTCTTTTCTCCATAAAAGCAATGAAAAAATTGGCAAAAATGGTCAGAAGCAACTTTTTCAGAGCTCTGAAAATTAACCAAGGACTTACAGCAATCCTGGAGAAGTTATTAAACACACACACACACACACACACACACACACACACGGCTGAAATTCAGCAGGAATGCTGAACTTTGTAGTATTTTAACTTGCCCTAGCCTCTTTTGCAGCTCTGTGATATCCCTATGAAAAAACTGAAAAACTGATCCTAAAATTCATATAGAAATTAAAGGGACTCCAAAAAAACCCAACTATCTTGAAAAAGAGGAATAAATTGGAGTAATCACACTTACTTATTCCAAAATTACTGAAAAGCTAGTCATCAAGACAGCATGGCACTAGCATAAGGATAGACTTAATAGACCAATGGAATAGAAGAACTGAGAGCCTAGAAATAAACTCCTATGTTTATGGTTAATTTTTTAATTTTTCTTCCTTTTAAGTGGGCTTCATGCCCAATGTGGAGCCCAATGCAGGGCTTGAACTCATGACCCTGAGATCAAGACCTGAGCCAAAATCAAGAGTCAGATGCTTAACCAACTGAGCCACCCAGGTGCCCCCCTTTTTTCCCTATGGTTGATTTTTTTTTTAAAGGGAACAGAGCCAATCAATTGGGGAAGAATAATCTTTATAACAAATGGTGAAAGGACAACTGGATAGACACATGCAAAAGACTGAATGAAACTGGACCCCAGTATCACATCACATACAAAAATTAACTCAAAAAAGACTGAAAAATGGAACTAAAACTATAAAACTCTTAGAAGAAAACATCTATCTATAAATCTTTGTGGTGTTGGATGAGGCTTAGATATGATACCTAAAGCACAACTAACCAAGAAAAACAAATCCTAGGAAGGCAGATCAGTTGGACTTTATCCAAATCAGAACTTGGGTGCTTCAACAGATATCATTAAGAATGAAAAAAAAAATGGGAGCAAATATTTGCAAATCAGGCATCTGTTAAGGTCTAGTAACCAGAATACATAAAGGACTCTTATAACACAACAACAAGACAACTCAATTTAAAAATGGGCAAAAGACTTGAATAAACATTTCTACAAAGAAGATATATGAATGGCAAGCAAGTATACAAAAAGATGCTCAACATAACATTAGTCCTTAGGGAAGTACAGATCAAAACTATAATGAGACAGAACTTCATGTCTTACTGGAAAGGGCAAAGAAAAAAAAAGGACAATAACAAATATTGATAAAGATGTGGAGAAACTGGAACACTCATACATTGCTAATGGGAATATAAAATGATGCAACCACTCTGGAAAATAGCTGGGCATTTCCTCAAAAAACAAAAACAAAAACAAAAAAAACCCAGTTATCAATTGACCCAGAAATTCCATTCCAAGGCATCTACCCAACAGAATTAAAAACATATATGCACAAAAACTTGTGCATGAATGTTCATAGCACCATTATTCATAATAGTCAAAAGGTATAAAGAACCCAAACACCCATCAACTGATTAATGGATAAACAAAATGTGGTGGATCCAACAACTGGAATATTATTCAACAGAAAATGGAATAAAGTACTGATATATGCTCCTACACAGATGAACCTTAAGAAATTATGCTAATGACAAAGGTGTACAAAACTGAATATTGTTTGCTTCCATTTATATGAAATAACAAGAATAAACAAATCTATAGAGGCAGGAAGTAGATTAGTGATTGGCAGTGAGTAGGGGGGAGGGAGGAATAGAAAGTGAATGCTAATGGATAAAAGGGTTTTGGGGGAGATGAAATTGTTCTAGTGGTGATGGTTTTGCAACTTTGTGAATATACCAACAAGCCATGAGTTTCATTGTATGTAAATTATATCTCAATATAAATATTTTTTTAAATGCTGTACTTTGGGAATAAACCATTTCCTGTGCTAAAATGTTTCCTTAATTAAATAACAATGTTTTAGAATAATTTCATCTTCTGGTATAATATGGAATTAACCACAAGCATTCAATTATATCATATTCAATTCATAGCTCATTATACATTCTACATTGTTTACTATACTTAGTGCTTTTATACTGTGTTAAAGGTATTTCAAATAGTTTCTTTGATGTCAACCATTTATATAAGATCCAACTGACATGACACTAATCATCAAGCTGAGATATATAACTCTAAGAGTATGTTTAATTTCTTAGATATCTTAAAAATTTTTTAAATGTTTATTTTTGAGAGAGAGAGAGAGAGAGCAAGAAAAGGAGAGAGAGTAAGAAAGAGGCAGAGAGAAAAGGAGACACAGAATCCGAAGCAGGCTCCAGGCTCTGAGCTATCAGCACAGAGCCCGGTGTAGGGCTCGAACTCATGAACCACAAGATCATGATCAGAGCCAGAGTCTGACCCTTAACCTATTGAGCCACCCAGGTACCCCTCTTAGGTATCTTTGAGAGCAGTGTTTTTCAAACTGCAGAACATAGGTAAAGTGGACTGAAGGGCACAGGGCGGTCAGTTGGTTAAGTATTTGACTCTTGATCTCAGCTCAGGTCTTGATCTCAGTGTTTTGAATTCAAGCCTCACATTGGCCTCTGCCCAGCATGGAGCCTACTTAAAAAAAAAAAAAAATAGTAGATTTGTATAGTGAAATAGAACAGCAATATAAAAAAATAAAACAAAATAGAAAATGCCAGCGTGCATCACATATAATAAGACCGAGTACTGTTTCATAATTTTTTTCAGTTATATATAAATATACATGTGGGTATACTGTGTCACAATATGCTGTGAGTCATGGTCAATAAAATTTGGAAGCCACTTTCCTTTCCTGAGTATTGTGGCTTTTAAATACATGATAGTAGATTAGACTCTTGCAAGATTATGCTTTGTCATTTACAGTTTCAAATTACTGTCCTATGTTTTATTCTCTTCCTACAAATAAATTCTTCATTACTTTGCTAATTCTTTTTATTTGAAAAGACCACACATTGTAGAGGAATAATAATAGCAGGTATTATGGAGCTAGGGATTTTTCAATAATCTCTAATTTTCATATTAACCATTCAATCTGGATTTCATCATCCCCATTTTATAGGTGGATAAACGGAGTATGAGGGAGGTTACTTCCATAAAGTCACATTAAGTATAAGTGGTGGAGGCAAAAGTGAATTCATCTATATGCTCCAAATCCAGGGCAAATTTCCAGTTACTACCTTACTTTTCACTATGTTTTAAAATACCATAGTGCAGGGGCACCTGGGTAGCTCAGTCAGTTAAGCATAAAGACTTCAGCTCAGGTCATGACCTCACAGTTCATGGGTTTGAGCCCTGCATCGGGCTCTGTGCTGACAGCTAGCTCAGAGCCTGGAGCCTGCTTCACATCCTGTATCTCTCTCTCTCTCTCTGACGCTCCCCTGCTCACGCTTCCTCTCTCTCTCTCAGAAATAAATAAAACATTAAAAAAATTAAAAATAAATAAATATATAAATAAATAAAATACCATAGTACATTAGCTACACAAATACTTACACTGTTACTTTGACTTGAGGGATTCCATAGTCATTCTAGTAGATGAATTTTCTCTTGACTTTTTTCTTTATTTTAATTTAAATTCCTTTTTTATGTTTTAAGTAATCTCTACACACAACATGGGGCTCAAACTCATAACCCTAAGATCAAGAATCGCATGCTCTACCAACTGAGCCAGCCAGGTGCCCCTTGGTTTTTCTCCATTAACATAGTATAGTTAAAAATGATTATAAAGTCTACATATTCTTTTCTTTAAAATGGCTGCCCCAATTCTAGCCTACAGAAACAAATGGAAACATGAAAAGCAATTAGACACAAGTATCCCATTAATAATTACCTTGACTTTCTAGTTCCAAGCGAAGCTATCAAGGTGTAGTTTTTTTCCTATGCTTATTTAAAATCTTTATTGTTCTTAGAAAAGAACAATAGAGCCAATGGCACCTTACAAAAATAGCTCCATATCTTGAATACCCATTATACACTGGGTACTTTCGGCTGTGTTAAAATTACACATATTCTTATAGAAAATGCCAGAAGGTATAAGTCATTCATAATCCCACTATACTATTTTGTATTATAATTTTTACTTACTACTATAAATAAACATTTTCCTTTATCAGTTATATAATTTCCTAGAATGTAATTTTTTGGAACTTCACAATATCCTCATAGTTTATTGAATTATTCGTTCCCTTACTGTTGGATATTTTGGTTGTGTTTTCTCTATTCTAGCTGCTTTTCTTATCAAAGGAGGTTCCCTGAACAATCTATCTCTTAATGAGTCCTAGAATCATTTTCCCTCAGGTCCTGTGATTCCAGGGCACTAAGGATTGCTTTGTTATTTTCTTCCTCTAGAGCTTTTAATCACTCCAGAACAGTTCTAAACAAAAAAAAAAAAAAAAAAAAAAAGAGGCTGTTCACACTAAATATAGTTGTTTACTTTTAAGAAACACTGATTGTGGTATCAGCTTTTGAACTCCTTGCTTACAGGAATATGATTTTTTATATAAAGTTAATGCATGCCATGGGTCATAATCATAAAGTTACCTATTAACTTGTCTAGAAGCTTTCAGCAATTTCCAAACCTCATCCTACGGAGAGGATTTCTCCTATTTATCTTAAAGATATCTCTTATTTATCCTGTTTTCTTTTTTTAATATTTTATTTTTAAGTAATCTCTTTACGTGATGTGGAGCTTGAACTTACATCCCCAAGATCAAGAGTCTCATGCTCCAATGACTGAGCCAGCCAGATGCCCCATACCTTGTTTTCAAATCAGTCTATACAAGGATCTCTAGAATATATCTTTCAATAGCAATACAGATATCTTGTTCATTTCTGGCCATGGTTCCACGAAGCAGGAATATATGTGGTGGCTAATATTCACTTATCCCTCTTTGATAGATTAAAAAAAAATAGTATATCACAGGGTCACCTGGGTGGCTCAGTAAGTTAAGCATCTGGGTCTTGATTTCAGCTCAGTAATGATCTCATGGTTCGTGGGATCCAGCCCCTGCTGGGGATTCCCTCTCCCCTTCTCTCTGCCCCTTCCCCATGTATGCTCACTCCTTCTCTCTCTTTCTGGCTCTCTCTTCCTCTCAAAATAAATATTTTTTAAAAAAACAGTATATCACGGTCAAATGGGTATTTCCTAATGCTCTGACTTATTCTGAACACTAGGAAAATTCCATTAAGTCAATATTTAACATTAGCATATGTAGGACTATCAACCCAAGCAAACATTAAAAGCCACTAAATCTTGATATTTTAAAATACTGCTTAGGACACTTGGGTGGCTCAGTTGGTTAAGCGTCCGACTTCGGTTCAGGTCATGATCTCGTGGTTCGTGGGTTCGAGCCCCGTGTCAGGCTCTGTGCTGACAGCCATCTCAGAGCCTGGAGCCTGTTTCAGGTTCTGTATCTCTCTCTCTTTGACCCTCCCCTGCTCATACTGTCTCTCAGAAATAAATAAAACATTAAAAAAAATAAAATACTGCTTTAAGTATAACATGTACGGCAGAGTGCACAAAACCCCCTTGTAAGCGCTAAGGATTACAATAGGCAAATACCCATCTAACCACGACCCAGGTCACCAAACAGAACACTGTCGTCACACTGGAAGATCTTGTGCTCCTCCTAATTATCATCCCCTTCTCCTTTCCATTAGTAAACACTATCCTGTCTTCTGACACCACAGTTTAATTTTGCCTGTCTTTAAACATTACATAAATAGAATCATATGTGTTCTTTTATTTCTGGCCTCTTTTCCTTAACACTGAGATAGTTATCCATGATGTTGTGTGAGCTGTAGTTTGTTTTTATTGTTGTTATTCATATATATAATATACTTATGTTATTATTAATAAATATATACACATTTGTTTTTATATAAGAATAACATAGATGTATGAATATATATCTTTTAAGAATTTTTATTGGTTCTACTATTTTTAAAAAACGTTGACTTATTTTGAGAGAGAGAGAGAGAGGATGTGTGTGTGAACTGCAGAGGAGTAGAAGGGAAGGGAGAGAGAGGATCCCAAGCAAGTTCCGCACTGTCATCACAGAGCCCAATGAAGGGCTCAGTCTCATGAACTATGAGATCATGGACCTGAGCCAGAATCGAAATTTGGATACTTAACCAACTGAGCCACCCAGGAACCCCCATGCTACTGTTGATAGATATTTGAGTTGTTATCAGTTTATGGCTGTTATGAATAAAGCTGCTATGAACATTCTTGGACAGGTTTTTTGGTGTAAATGTATGTACCATTCTGTTAGGTCTATAAGTGAGAGTGCAACTGTCGGGTCATAGAGTAGGTAGTAACACTAAACACTATTCCAAAGTGGTTGCATAAATGTATACATCCTCCATACCTTTGACAACACTTGGAATTATCAATCTTTAAAATTTGTGGTGGCTTCTCAAAAAATTTTGAGAGAGAGAGAAAACAAAAGCAAGCTAGGTAGAGGGGCAGAGGGAAAGGGAATGAGAGAAACCCAAGCAGTCTCCACACCCAGCACAGAACCTGACGTGGGGCCTGATCCCACAACTGTGGGATCATAACTTGAGCAGAAATCAAGAGTTAGCCACTTAACGACTGAGCCAGCAGATGCCCGTGGCCTCTCATAATTTTAATTTGCATTCAGCTGAATAAGTAATGGTGTTGAGTACATTTTCATGTGTCCATTGGCCATTTGGATATCCTCTTCTGTGGGGTGCTTAACACTAAAACTTGATTTTCTTTATTTATTTTTCTAAAACTCGGTTTTAAGACTAAAATTTAAATTAAAAAAGTATACTAAATTCCAAAGTTAAGGCAGTAATTCAGTACAAATTTTTAAAGTTTATTTTATTTATTTTGAGAATGAGTGAGAGAGAGAGCAAGAGTGCGCACAAGTAAGGGAGGGGCAGAGAGTGAGAGAGGGAGAGAATTCCAAGCAAGCACTATGCTATCTGCATAGAACCTGATGCGGGGCTCAATCTCATGAACGCTGAGATCATGACCTGAGTGGAGATCACGAGTTGGACGCTTAAGCAACTGAACCACCCAGGTGCCCCAATAATAATATTTTAAAGTAGTACCAATTATATACACCTAATTTGGAAGGTTATAGGTATATAGAAATGTTTCTATTTTTTGAGTTATTAATACTTCCAGAAAATGAAGAGTTTTTTTGTCTATTTGTGTGATCATTCATTCACTCATGCATTCATTTAAAAAAAGTAGTAAACACCTATTTATGCCAGGCACTGTATTCAACATTAGGTTCTATCAAAGACGGAAGTGACACATGTGAGCTCAAGTGGTGCAGTGACAGAGGCACAGACAAGCTTGCTGAGCAGGCATTCCAGCCCATGTCATCCGCCTCTGACGCACCAGCACCTCCAGCTCAGGTCAGACCCATGTGACGAAGGGCCGCGCAGAGATACTCATTGTCAGGGTGGTAACAGCAGGGAGTAAGGAGGAAAGAGCTTGGTATCTAGGTCACCTACTCGAGTCTCCGTTAGTACTGCCTTGCTCAATTTGACAGTAAGTGGACGAGTACCACTTACACATGGCAAACAGAACTCTGATTCTCAGGGTAGGTCACCCCATCAGAAGGAAAGGAAGCCCACACTTCGTTCCCTGATGAGTCAGCTTGAGGCAGGGAATGCAGCTGCACTGCAGTCCCATTCTCTCTGCCTAAACCTATTTCCTTCCCTTCCTCTTGAGGAACCCATTTTAAGAATGCTCACTAGTAAACTTCGTGCATGCTGATTTCCATTTCAGAGGCTCCCCGAGAGAGCCAACCTATAACAGTATTCAGTGCAAAACCAAAGTGCTCTAATAGACACTAATAGACTATAGACACTATAGTCTAATAGACTATAGACCTATAGTCTAGTGTTTTATGTGTATATGTGTGATGATTATAATAAGTTTTATTTGTATTTTCAAAATATTTCTCCCTTCCTTATTTAAGCAAATTTGAAAGAAAAAAAAAGGTAATATCTTTTTAAAAGAAATTAGAAATGGAAGACATATAAAAATAAAAAGAAATATAAAAATAGTAAAAATAAAAAAAAATAAAAATAAAAGAAAGAAATATGTAGAGCGACTGTAGCAAGCCTGAAACTGCTTTCCTTATAAAGGCGGGTTTGCAAGGCTGGCCCTTGGTTAGTGTCTGGAAAGTTAGTGGTAAAAAGTTCCGTACGCTGATATAACTTCCCTTAAATGAAAAAGAACGGTTCACTGTATTTAAGCTGTACAAACAATATGGTTTGTGTGGACATCTGTTTTCCTTCTGGAAGTCTGGAATTTGGTATGTGTTAAGCACAGGGCACATACGTGGCCAGTGCCCCCCCAGGCGCTGTATCTGATGAGTCTGCCTGGAAGATAAAATGTCCTGTGTTGTCGCACATGGTACAAAGCCACTGCCCGAGGAATTAAGTGTGTCCTATGCGGCTCCACCCGAGGACTTTTAGAAACTTATGCCTACTTGCCTCCAAACTTTATCCGATACAGCTTTTTCCTTTGATGATTTTTCTTTGTATCCTTTGGCTGAAATCCATCATAGCTGTGTGCATGAACATATGCTGAGTCCCATGAGTTGTTCTTGCAAATCACTGAACATGGGAGTGGTCTTAGGGCCCCCGAGCATAGAGGTATAACAGTTTTCAAAGGGAAGTTCTTTTCCAGAATTTAATGTTTTCACTCTATTATATTTCTATTGATAAAAATATACAGGATAATGATTTATAATTTAAAATATTTATGACTATTGGGCACCAGGGTGGCTCAGTTGGTTAAGTGCCCAACTCTTGGTTTTGGTTCAGGTCACAATTCGTGGGTTTGAGCCCCACGTCGGGCTCTACAGCTGGCAGCATGGAGCCCGCTTTGCATTCTCTCTTCCCCCTCTCTCTGTTCCTTCCCCCATTTGTGCTGTCTATGTCTCTATCAGAATAAATAAATAATCTTGAATAGAATAGAGTAGAATAGAAGAGAATAGAACTACTCAAGGAAGAATACACCTTTATCCACCTAGTCAAATACTGGACAAAATGTATCCCATGAATCTCTACCAAAAAAACCTTGCTAAATATACTGCATATACCTTGAGTGCCTGTATTTGAAAAGAATTCTGATTTACAGCTAATTTATATTTTGGTTTATTTTTTTTTATATTCTTAACTTATATATACATATATCCCCCTATATAGAATAAGGTTATATAAGACAAGAATTGTTTGACTAATTCTTCTGGACTTAGTACAGAACAGGAAAAATCGTATAGATATAACCTCCTAAACCCATAAAACATTCCTCTGTTCTTTATTCATCCTAAATTGTCTTTGTTTACAATGGAAAACACAGGTTTTTTTTAACATTTTTTTAATGTTTATTTATTTTTGAGACCGAAAGAGACAGAGAATGAGCAGGGGAGGGGCAGAGAGAGAGAAACAGAATCCAAAGCAGGCTCCAGGCTCTGAGCTGTCAGCACAGAGCCCAACGCGGGGCTAAAACCCACAAACTGCAAGATCGTGACCAGAGCGAAAGTTGGACACTTAACCGACTGAGCCACCTAGGCAACCTGGGAAAACACAGTTTATTTTATTTTATTTTTTAAATATTTTATTTATTTTTGAGAGAGAGAGACAGCATGAGCAGGGGAGGGTCAGAGAGAGAGGGAGATACAGAATCTGAGGCAGGCCCCAGGCTCTGAACTAGCTGTCAGCACAGAGCCTGATGTGGGGCTCGAACCCACGAACCGTGAGATCATGACCTGAGCTGAAGTCGGACGCTTAACTGACTGAGCCACCCAGGCGCCCTGGGAAAACACAGTTTAAACTGCACTGTCATCTACACTAATTTCGGTGTCCATATTTCATGAGTAAAAAAGTTAAGGCTGGTAATTTAATTGTATTTATATTGTTGTTAACGGTGTCGATTTAGGCTCCTCTTGGATACAGTATTATTTTTGCTTAGAAAATAAGAACTTATCATGTTGGAGGACAAAACATATTCTTGGGATCTACAAAAATGTATATAAATAGTGAATAGAGAGCACAAACTTCTTTAAGGTCTTCTGCCATCTGTTTGTTTTTTTATATTGTTGCTATAAAATCTAAAAGTTCAACTTCCAAATATAATGAACACCTGTTTTGTCAGCACCATTCACATGCAAATATAATTAATTAGAAAGGAAAGATATAGTTAGACTTACATTTTCACTAAATTCTCTTTCATTCTAGGCAGTTGATCCATCTGTTGCCTTTTAGAAACTTGGTATGAGTCAGAGACCTGAAATACAAACATTTGAGCATTTGTCCTCTTATTTCATGACTGATTTTGGAGCTAAGAGAAACAGTCCATCCTCAATTAACTCTTTTATAATCAGGCCCTTAAGTGCCATGCATATGAGAAGCTAAATTCTGGTCTTCTCCAGTTTTATAAGGTCTCTAAAGATTTTGGAGACCCCTCTATCTCAACCCCACATTCCATGTGGTTTTTAAAACAAATATAGAGGAAATTGTGAAAATCGTATTATCTATGTGGTAGAAAGACCGTTAAAAGTTTTTATAGTAGACACTGAATATAAATAATACACGCACTCTGCCATTAAGGAAGATAATACCATAGAAGCTATATACGTGCTGAAATGGAAAGCCAAGATCGTATTTTTATTTTTGTCTGTTTTGAGATACTTCCACAATACAAGAGTGAAGACTTCTTTGTAGGTGGTGAAACAATCGAGGCTGATGACCTTAGAGACAGGAATTGAAGACAGGAGCAAATGAAGTCTTTCAATAAGAACACACAGAGAGAGAAGAGAGTTAATAATGTAAACTAGAGAAAGCAACTTTTAAGGGCGAGGAGAATTATTAACAAAGGCCATTATTGAAATAATGGGAAAACCCAGAACAAAATAGTGTCATGGAAGTCAAGAGGTGAGGGATATTCAAAAAGGTGAACATGGTTAGCAATATGAAATGCCTCGGAAATGTCTGTTCCTAGGAGGATTGAAAAGGAGTCATTGTGTTTGGCTATTAAAAAGTAAACTATGGCAGAGCCCAGTTGTGGGGGCCAGACAGGAGTTGAAAGAAGTCAAGAGGTAAAAGCAAAACAGTGAGTATATCCACCCTTGCATGAAGTTTAACTGAGAAAAGGAAAGGGAAGTCATAGTTTTATATTTTTTAATTTTTTTAAAAAAATTAAACATTTATTTACTTTTGAGAGAGACAGAGCTCGGGTGGGGGAGGGGCAGAGAGAGAGGGAGACACAGAATTGGAGGCAGGCTCCAGTCCCTGAGCTGTCAGCACAGAGCCCAATCCGGGGCTCGAACTCACAAACCGCGAGATCATGCCCTGAGCTGAAGTCCAGACACTTAACCAAATGAGCCATTCAGGTGCCCCTAGTTGTAGTTCTATTAAGACAGGGTAAAGTAAGTTTGTTTCTGTTTTCTGTTGGTGGAAGAGAAGAGCATCTTTGTGAAGATGTGAGATCATTTGCTAAGAGGGACAATTTTGGGCACACTGGACCAGAAGATGGAATTCATTCATTTATACACTCAGCAGATGTTGCTGAGCATCCACTATGGGCCACCTCAAATTTAGCACTAGGGCACAAACATAAGTCATGGCTCTGTACAATTCACTGTCTTGGCAGAGGTTTGCACAGGTGCTTTGTAAGCATAAAGCAGATGCTAATTCAGGCTATAGGGGGCCTGGACAAGTAGCCAATTAAGAACTGAGGAAAGGACATTCCAGGTCAAAGGAGCAGCAGTGATTCCTCAGGCAGTAGAGGAGGAAAAATGGCAAGATTTTTTAAAATTTTTTTTTATTTTTATTTTTTTTACAAATAGTTTATTGTCAAATTGGTTTCCATATAACACCTAGTGCTCATCCCCACAAGTGCCCTCCTCCATGCCCATCCCCCCCCTTCCCCCCACATCCATCAGTCCTCAGTTTATTTCTCAGCATTCAAGAGTCTCTCATGGTTTGCCTCCCTCCCTTTCCCCCACCATTTCCCCCCTTCTTCTCCCCCTTGTTCCTCCATCAAGTTCCTCCTAATCCTCCTATACGTGCAAACATGTGATATTTGTCCTTCTCTGCCTGACTTATTTTGCTCAGCATAACACCCTCAAGGTCCATCCATGTTGCTTCACACGGAAAAATGGCAAGATTTTTAATACCCATGCTCTTGAGATTATATTTCAACTCTAGATTTAAATCTGGGGAACTCTATTTTCAAATGAACAATAACAAAATAAGAGTTGTCTAGAAAGACAACAGAAGAGCTGGACAGTCTGGAACCCATGTCAGAAGGAATTGCTAGTGTAACTTTTGTTGTAATTTAATATTTTAGCTTAGGGGGAAAAAGCTATGGAAACTCTTAAGGGTTGTTTACAAATCTTTGAGAAGTTGTCACATAGGATAAGCATAGAAGTGTTCTACGTTCTTCAGAGGATGTGACTAAAACCAATAGGTTTTAAGGAGAATGAGGAGCATCATATGATGCTTTAACAATTCTAATAGTTAGAATTGCTTGACAATGAAACAGAATGGCCTCAGGTTCTGTGTCTTTATACCAAAGCATTCTATTCAACAATGTCTCAGATCTACTGCTAAAATTCTAGGTTAATGGGAACAGAACTTAAGATTATTATGTGTTACAACAAGCTCTAGTCAGTCTTTCTGCCTGACTTTTAAGTAATGTAATATACTTATGTATTCTTAAAAATCAGTGTCCATGCTATACGCATACTGTGTAAATTGGCAAAATATTGAGATAGGGAAATTCAGTTTCATTCAAAACAGTGAAGACAGCAGAAGTATAAACAGCAGACTCAGCCAGTAGCTCTAGTTATCTACCTAAGAATCAATTATTTATGTATTCAGCATGGAAAGAACTGCAGATCATCCATTGACCTTTCCAGTCACTGGAGTATCCACATGGCCAGAACCATCTTTGACTATAAAGATTAACAATTCACTCTAGAGTGAAAATCCTTATTAACATTTATACTGGTGAACAGGATTAACAGCTTCCTGGGAAGCTGTTAAAATAGGCTTTGATTGTATGTTCAGTGATCCTGTATAATCAGAGTAGAACCTATTCCGCCTAAATGAATTTTTCAGATAAACAAAGGTAAAGGAGGAAGGCTGAGGCAGGAAGAAATTCTAATGCCACTGCCACAAAGAGGGAGGCTCGGGAGATCAGGAAAGAAAAACAGGAAAATAATATTCACCACTTATTAGAATTTAGAATGTATTATGGGCCAGGCATTTTAACTCAGCACTTTACATACATTACATCTCTAAACACTCACAAATCCCCTGCAAGACACTATTATTTCCTCTCCTACCAAGATGGAAAGAAATTAAGGCCCAAAAGGTCAAATGACAATTAAGTACAAAGCTGGGATTTAAATTCAAATCGACAATGACTCCAAAATCTGTGGCCTTTCATCACATCGCCATCTCATGAAGCAGGTAGTGTTTATGCTAGAACTTCAGGGAAGCAGACCTGACATGTGTGAAAAGCAGCATATTCCAGGGTGAGTCCTGGTCTGAGGAAAGGCATGGAGGTGCCTGCGCTGCAGGAGAAAGCCGTGCTGCCAACTACGTATCCGGGATCATCAAGGGTAAACTGACTATTTATTTTATAGGTAGGAGACGGCAAGGAGTGATCCTGTTTTGTCTCAGTTTCCTAACTTAATCGTAGCACTGGAAGTCTAAGCCTCCCTTTGCTCACTACTGCCCTGACTTTCATTCCCAAATTATTCTATACATCTCCTTATCAGTTCCATGCCCGTCTTGACTTCCATCGTCTTAATCCTTTCACTGATCCTCTGGAAACACAAGATCGGTGATTAGCAGACTATCTTTGTGGCAAACGTAGACCTCAAGGTCCTCTATTTCCTTACCTCACCTAGTTATGTCCTGAAGACTCCAATCCTCTTTTTGGCAATTCGTCAATTCCCTTGACTATCACTGTTGAAACGCTGCAGAGCCATATTCTAGATTCTCTTGGCTTTTCACCCTGTGCATGTATTCTCCCTGATACATTTCATTCATCACGTGGCTTAATTTACTATCTATATTCCAATAATTTCCATGTCTAGATCTCTAACTTTTATCTTTTCTTCCCCGAGACTCATATGTCCAAATGCTCTTTGGACACCTCCATTTAGATAATGCACATTGAAAACTAAACTCATATGGTGATCTTAAAACATCTATCAAAATAAAGTTAATAAGGACCAAATATTTAAATAGGCAGCCAATTGCTAAGAAAAAAAGATGTGATAAGTGAGATGAAGATAGTCTTTTAAACTCTGAAATGTGAAGCCATAAATAAAAGATAGCTCTGACAACATCAAAACAAAAACTCTATAATATAACATCATAAATAAAACTGAAACGCAAATGAAAACCTATAGAAAATATATGCAACATCATTCATAATTTACTGATCACTTTCCTGTCCTGTCATTTGTAATTGCATACTTTCCTATTCTGTATTAAGTATTGCTAGCCCTTTCTAGTGATAGCAAAGTTGCATCTGTCTTAGATCTCACTGTGCATAATTATGGCAGCAAATGCCATGAATTTCATGATAGCACAGGGATAACTGCTTATTTGGTTGAGTTTTAGAAACTACAGATCAAACCAAAAGGATAATGAAGGAAGCAAATATAAAATATTCTCTTAATTTGGGAAGCTTTTATCTCCTTTTCACCTTTTTATAAAAGCTTATGATTTTTCTTTCTCAATTTTCATATTTAGAAATTTGGTACATTTTTTTCCCCATAATCCCAACACATTTGTTTACAAAATCAAACCAATCAAAAACCTAGAAAAGTGAAAAATGTAATTTACAGTGAGAGGAAACTTAAAATTTGGAAGCAAGAAAACAAAAGTTACCTGAGACATTTCAGCTAGGTATGTAAGGCACTCATTATTGGTCTTGTGGTAAGCCTATAACAAATATACAAAAGTAAAGAATCCAACACCAGAGAAGATTTGCAATACTAGCAAGACTATTACTGAGTCAAGTTTACGTCTCTATGCTGATTTTTTAAATAGTGTAGGAAATAGCTTTATAAGTATTCTGTGATAATGATACAGTACGTTTGTAGATAACATACCAAAAATCATGGAAATTACAAAGAAATTTCTAGTATAGGATAAAAACAAACCTTTGATTCTTGCTCCAGTCTCAGTGCATAGTCTTTCACTTGATTTTTAAGCCTCCTTTTCTCTTTTTCTAGCTGTTTAAGTAATTTATTTAAGGATTCCTGAAAGTATAAATAGTAAATCTTTACATATACTCATGTTCTAAATAACAATACATTTCTTCACTGGCAAATGCCTTCTACCCCATAACATTCTGTGATTTCAAATTCTATAGTATGTACCCTTTAAATAATAGTAATGATAATAATTACAATATTTATTGAACGCTAACAATATGCCAAGTCAGTACTTGTGTTAAGCGCTTTCCACAAATTATTTCAGTTAATCCTTATAACAGCCATAGAGATGGTGAATATATTTATTTCCATTTTATTGTTGAGAAAATTGCATCTGATAGATGTTTTAAAAAACTGGTCCAAAGACACAGAGCTAATAAGTGGTGAAGCTGGAATTAAAGGTGGTAATCTGGGGCGCCTGGCTGGCTCAGTCAGTGGAGCATGTGACCCTTGTTCTGGAGCCCCAAAATCTTTGGGGGAAAAAAAAAGAACCCAGGTGATCTGATTCCACAGGCCACAGATGCTAAACAATTATTATTGTTTTATTTAATTATTTAATTATTATGTATATATTCATATGATTGATAGCAGTATAACAATAGTAGAGAGGAAGAACAGACAATAAAGATGATGGCCAGAAGAACTGATGTCCTACTGCAGAGTAGGACAGTTCTGGAAACTAAGACTTCAATGAAGATACCATTCATCACGAAAAGCTGGAGCTGAGTAGAAGTTTAGCCAAATGCCAGAGCAATAATAATTTCATTATACAAATTTGGTTTAAATATTTAATCCCTAAACTAGTAACTAATTATTTTCAGTAACCCTGATTATTTCTCATATTCTTACACATTAACATTAAAAAAATCTTCAAATCGAATTCTACATAACCCTTGTTGGTCATGATCTAGGTCACTGAATTTATTAAAACATTTAAAGAAAAACAGAAGCAGCTGATTTGAATCTCCTTAAGGTGAAACTGTGAGATATTTTAGAGCTCATACCTTCCTTCTGAAAAACAACTAATTCTCTAAAAACTTTACTTATTCTCTCCTAGACACTTGTTAATAATTATTAGGATATTAAAATTTGTATCAATAGGATAATTAGGTCAGCTGAGATGAGGCAAGTTCTTGTCTCTAAAAATAACACCAGTGATAAAACAAATTCCTTGGTTGTGACAATTCTCCACTATGCGTATTTGATTACCATTAAAATATGACTGGGTGATATTTCTCAGGCAGGCCTTATTTGTCTTTGAAAATTATACACTGGCATCATAAATGGCTTTTATATATTTATTTTTTTCTTAAATAGTTTATTGTCTAGTGGTTTCCATATAACACCCAGTGCTCATCCCAACAAGTGCCCTTCCCCATGCCCATCACCCCCCTTCCCCTCTCTCGCACCCCCATCAGCCCTCAGTTTGTTCTTAGCATTCAAGAGTCTCTCATGGTTTGCCTCCCTCCCTCTCCCCAACTATTTTTCCCCTTCTTCTCCCTCATGCTCCTCTGTTAAGTTCCTCCTAATCCNATGAGTTCCTTATAGATTTTGGATATTAGTCCTTTATCTGATATGTCATTTGCAACGATCTTTTCCCATTTTGTTAGTTGCCTATTAGTTTTATTGATTGTTTCCTTTGCTGTGCAGAAGCTTTTTATCTTGATGAGGTCCCANATTCTGAGTTCTGAATTCTCTAATTCTGAGTTCTCTATTCTATTCCATTGGTCTATGTGTCTGTTTTTGTGCCAATGCTATACTGTTTTGATGATGACAGCTTTGTAGTAGAGGCTAAAGTCTGGGATGGTGATGCCTCCCGTTTTGGTTTTCTTCTTCAATATTACTTTGGCTATTTGGGGTCTTTTGTGGTTCCATACAAATTTTAGGATAGTTTGTTCTAGTTTTGAGAAGAATGCTGGTGCAATTTTGATTGGGATTGCATTGAATGTGTAGATTGCTTTGGGTAGTAATGACATTTTAACAATATTTATTCTTCCGACCCATGAGCATGGAATGTTTTTCCATTTCTTTGTATCTTCTTCAATTTCCTTCATAAGTTTTCTATAGTTTTCATCATACAGATCTCCTATATCTTTGGTTGATCCCATTCACAATTGCACAAAAAACCATAAAATACCTAGGAATAAACCTAACCAAGGATACAAGAGATCTGTATGATGAAAACTATAGAAAACTTATGAAGGGAATTAAAGAAGACACAAAGAAATGGAAAAACATTCCATGCTCATAAATGGCTTTTAGTCCACCTTCCCCAAATACAAACTTGCTCCAGAAGAAGGTCCATGAAAGTCCTGCAAATTTAAGAGGCTAAACTGATTTATCTTAAGGAAACTATACCTTTATGAAATAAGCCATTGCTCAAGTATGAAGAGTTTTTAAAGGAATAATCAGAGAGTGGTGGAAGTAACGCAAAATATTGCTGCACAGGCCCTTGCTCCAAGGATTCCAAGCTTAGCCTACTATATGGTTCAGTTAACATCATTTGTTAAATACATTTTTATAAATGTAAAAGATAATCTCTTTTTAATATTGTTTCAATGGGAAAATACACTCGAAGTTCTTTCTTTTTAAGTTTTTTTACTTATTTTGAGACAGAGAGAAGGAGAGAGTCAGTCAGTGAGGGAGTGGCGGAAAGAGAGGGAAAGAGAGAACCCCAAGAGGCTCCACACTGTCAGCACGGAACCTGATGTGGGACCCGAACTTACAAACTATGAGATCATGATCTGAGCCACCATCAAGAGTCAGACGCTCACCTGACTGAGCCATCCAGGCACCTCACACTCAAAGCTAAGTTCTATATCCTGGCAATGAACAAGTAGAATTCGAAACTAAAAACACAATATGATTTATGTTAGCACCCCTTCCCCAAAATGAAATTCTTAAATACAAATCTAACAAAATGTGTGTAAGCTCTGGATAAGGAAAACTACAAGACTTTGATGAACAAAATTAAAGAACTAAATAAATGAAAACAATATTCCATGTTTATGGCTGGGAAGACTCAATATTGTCAGATGTCAATTCTTCCCAACTCAGTCTACAGATTGAGTGCAGTCCCATTCAAAATTCCAGCATGATATTTTATGGATACTGATGAACTAATTCTAAAGTTTATGGAAGAAGCAAAAGCCCAAATGGCCAGTTCAGCACTGAAAAAGAAGAACAAAATTGGAGGACTGATGTTTACCAACTTCAAGACTTACCAAAAAGCTACAGAATTACGGACTGGTAGTAGCAAAATGATAGAACAAATAGAAAGCCTAGAAATAGACCACCCAGGACAAATAGATCCTTTTTCAGTTGATCTTTGACAAAGGAACAAAGGCAATACCATGGAGCAAAGATACTCTTTTCAACAAATGGTGTCAGAACAACTGGACACCCACATGCAAAATAAAAAAGAATATACACATTTTACATGCTTCACAAAAGTTAGCCCAAAGTGGACCAAAGACCTAAATGTAAAACGCAAACTATAAAACTCTTCGAAGATGACATAAGAGAAAACCTAGATTACCTTGGGTACGGTGATACCTTTTTAGAAACAACACTAAAGATACTATTTATGAAAGAAATAATAAATAACCTGGTCTTTTAAAAAAAAAATGGGCAAAAGATCTTAACAAATACTTCATCAAAGAAAATATACAGATGAAAAATAAGCATATGAAAAGATATTCCGTGTCATATGGCATCAGGGAAATGTAAATTAAAACAACAAGATATCACTACTCATCTATTAGTATGGCTAAACTCAACAATCCTGAAGACACTAAATGCTGACAAGGATGTGGAGAAACAGAGACTCTCATATATAGCTGATAGGAATGCAAAACGGCACAGCCACTTTAGCAGATAGTCTGGCAGTTTCTTAGAAAACTGAACATACTCTTAGCATACGATCCAGTGATTGCACTTCTTGGTATTTATCCAAAGGAGTTGAAACTTATGTCCCTACAAAAACCTTCATATGGATGTTTACAGAAGCTTTATCCATAGCTGCCAAAACTTGGAAGCAACCAAGATGCCCTTCTAGGTGGATGGATACATGAACTGTGGTACATCCAGACAAGGAAATATTATTCAGCATTAAAACCAATGAGCTATCAAGCCATGAAAAAACATGGAAGAATCTTAAATGCATATTACTAAGTGAAGGAAGCCAATGTGAAAAGACTTGATACTGTATGATTCCAACTATAGACTTTCTGGAAAAGGCAAAACTATGAAGACAATAAAAAGATCACTGGTTGCCAGTGATTGGGGGTTAATAGTGGGGAGGAATAAGTGGAACACAGACAATTTTTTAGGGCAGTGACAATACTCTGTATGATACTACAAGGATGGATATATGTCATTATACATTTTCCAAATCCATAGAATGTATACAACCAAGAGTAATCTAAGGTAAACTATGGACTTTGGGTGATTATGATGAGTCAATGTAGGTCCATTCCAGTGAGTAATGTTGGTAATAGGGAGGCTATGCATGTGTAGGGGTAAGGAATATGTGGAAAATCTCTGTACTTTCCTCTCAGTTTTGTTAAGAACCTAAAATTGATCTTAAAAAAAGTATTAATTAGAGGCACTTGGGTGGCTCAATCAGGAGAATGTCTGACTCTTGATTTTGGCTCAGGTCATAATCCCAGGGTTGTGGGATTGAGCTGCGTGTTGGGCTCTGCTCTGAGCATGGAGCCTGCTTAGGCGCCCCTCTCTCTCCTTCTGCCCCACTGCTTTCTCTCTTTCTAAAATAAAAATAATAAATAAATAAATACATAATTGAAAAATATTAATTAATTTAAAAAATTGCTCTGGAGGGAAAACAAGGAGACATTTTGGATTTTCTAAAAACTGTATTGGTCATTAAATACTCTGAACCACTAAAAGCAAGATACTTGTTTGTTTGTTTTTTTAAATATTTTTATTTATTTCTAGGAGAGAGAGAGAGAGAGACAGCATGANAGATATTTGTAATTATTCATTTATAAAATCATTATACACATCAGAAACCCTTTAAAATTATAAAATTAGGGGCGCCTGGGTGGCTCAGTTGGTTACGTGTCCGACTTCGGCTCAGGTCATGATCTCACGGGTCCGTGGGTTCGAGCCCCGCATCGGGCTCTGCGCTGACAGCTCAGAGCCTGGAGCCTGCTTCAGATTCTGTGTCTCCCTCTCTCTCTGCCTCTCCCCTGCTTGCTCTCTGTCTCTGTCTCTCAAAATAAAGACATAAAAAAATTGTTTTAATTATAAAATAATATTACAATAACTTTAAGGTTCATTCTAGATTTGATGTCTTTAATTTATTGACTCCAAAATGAACTATTTTTACAAATTATTTTATCAAAGGCATAGTCTCTCATCCCATCACTTATAATTTATCAGAAGACCCATAACTTAATGTTTTTTATCTTCCTAAGGAGCTTGTTTTATCTGATAATATAATCAGTGGTCACATACTAGAAAACTACAGCCTAGAGAGACATAGAAAGCTATACCTAAACTGAAGACTCCGCTGGCAATTAACCAAAAATAAATCACATACACAAAGATTAATTCTCCTTTTATCATGGAAGAGCTATTTTGTTTCTGATACTAATAAGTTCTTAATCTTTCACCTATTTCCTTGGAAATAGGAAAAGTTCACTTTCTAATAATACATTGAAACAACAGGGTAAAAATAAGAAATTTCAGCATACTTTTACATACCTGAAACCAAATATACTTAATTTTTTTAAGTCCCTTTCTTCTATCTCAAGTCAAAAGGACACAATATCTATTAGCCACCTATTTTTTAAGCAATGGTAGCTGCTATGCCATACTAAAGAACAGTAAAAACTACAAGTAAAAAAAAAAAACACTCTACTGATTGCTTACAAGAGAAAAATATGAGAATACAATTAATCACAGCTCGTAGATAAACAGTACTTTTCAATGAAGGCAATTGCAACAGAGTGGATACAGCCTTCTGTGTGCTTAAATACCAAGCGCCCCCTTGTGGACGGCGTTGTTATTAGATTTATATATAAAATCTGTGTAACTTGTTTTGTGATTTGAGGCTACACCTGTCTCCAAATTGACACATGCTCTTTGGGGAGAACACAAACCTGGTGGTATCTGGGACAGAATATATCAGGAAGCAGAATCAGATGGATTCTACAGGTCTACCACCAGCCAGATGGCTAGTGGGAATTCCACTTTTCGCTTGGTTTACATCACATTCTTGAGAATCCACGATCCCGTCAGTAATCCTTTCACTATATGGCTGATATATTGCTTTAAACACAAATGTACTTAGAGGCTTCAGAAGTGCTTTAGGTTCATTATTGTTAATTCCTAGTTATTAGGCTCTAAAATGTTTATTTTTGGCTTTAAAAACAAAATTTCTAACAACGTTCTGAATGTGGAAATGACAGAATGAGCCCAGTAGGAGCATGACTGGCCGTGTCAGTGAGGTCCTGGCTCCTAGGAAGGTCCAAACTGGGCTGGATGTTTGTCCAGGAGCCCATGAAAGAACTAAACTAAAAGAAGAATCTGAATCATAATAAAGGGAATCACACTAGGGAAAATGATTTTGGGCATTAGGATGAGCCAAAGAGTAGGATGATGATTAAGGATGTTGAAAGTCAGCACGTGGAACATAAATGGACCAAAATAGAGAATGATATGAAGGGAGAGTCTTGTTTCTTTGAAGGCTCAAGTGCATGATGAAGAGACTAGTCCAGCTGTTTGAAGGCATTTGTAAGACTTAAAAACATCTCTTCCTTCAAGCCTCTCCTGTTAATAAGCTGGACAAGGAGAGGGCTTTTATGGTTTGTCCTAAAGAAAGCTGAAACATACTTCAGAAGGGAAACTAGATAAATATCCAAAGTTCACATTTCAAGAAGTCAATTGACTAAAGTATTAACTTGCAAAGAGGCCAATTCACCCAGGATTCTAAATTTACCAGTTCATCAAAAATTTGCTCTTAGTAGCATCTTCCATACACGTGAGCTTATAACCTAAATATATTCTTTTTCTGAATATGTTTTCAATGATGAGACTAAATGTAAGCCATTCTAAGTTTTAGCTCCTAACTAACTGAACAGTCTTTAAAATGCTACTCAGGTTATATTAGTAAGAATGTATTCGAAGGTTTAGATTTCAGCAAATTAACTTCCTTGACTTGATTTTCTACAAATCAATCAAGAGTCTTCCAGAGAACATTTAATGTGAAACTCAACATTTTCCTAAATAATGTTTTTCTGTTTCCATGCATTCTCCTCCCTGTCTCCCATCACTGCATAGCCTTGTTGGCTTTAGGAGCGGGATCTTCTGAGTTATATCCATCTGACTGACAGAATGTTTATTCTGGTGAGAGGTTTCCCAGAAGGGTCCAAGCTGTCTGGATGTAATGAGAAACAAGGGAATGCACTGATGGGAAAAAGAAGCAGAGAGAAAGAGAAGTGCTATGGTCTGAAGGACTGTGACCTCCCCAAATTCATATGTTGAAATTATAATGCCTCATATGATGGTATTAGGAGGTGGAAACTTTGGGAAATGCTCAGGTCGTGAATGTGGAACCCTCATCAATAGGATAATGCTCTTATAAAAGAGACCCCACCGAGCTCTCAAGCCCCTTCCCACCATGTGAAGACACAGACAGAAGGAGCCATCTCTGAACCAGAAATTGTGCTGTTACCAAACACCATCATCTGCTGGTGTCTTGATCCTTTCAGCTTCCAGAACGGTGAGAAATAAATCTCTGCTGTTTCTAAGCCACACAGTCTGTGATATTCTTTTATAGCAGCCCCAAAAGACTATAAGATAAGGGGCATCGATTTTATGACTGCTAAGGGATCAAGGACTGGGACTTCCACCATGCAATAGAGTTGCCGGGAGGGATATGATAGAACTTTTTGACGAAGACTTTATAGTAACTTTTGCCAAGAGAGACTACCCTGTAAATCTTTTTCTGAGGGACACAGATCCCATAAATCTGTTGTGGTACTCAAAACACTACCGGGGAACCACCTATGGGGCTATCTACCAGGAGCCATAAAGCTCTGATAAAGAGATCACCTTCTAACTGGAGATTAATAAGGAAGCCTAGAATGCCAAGTCAGAACCTGAAAAATAGCTATTGTTCATCAGAGACAACACAGCCTATCTTTAACTCTTAGTCATTTGGAATGCTTAAGATAGATTCCAGTCTGCTAGTGAATGGATACATATCTTTGCTCAATACACCAGGAAATTCTTGGAGGGAACATTAGGTAAGCACTAGGTTCTTCTCGTGGAAGGAAATAAAAGGGGTTAGAAAATGGCCACTCAGCAACTCCAATAGAAGTAACAGTTCTGTGCTTTTTATTATATCCCGGAGGAAGCCCCTGTTTTCTGGTCAGGTACTAAGGAGCCGTAGAATTCTACTATAGTTTTAAGAAGGCACCAAAAGATTCGCAATGTCTATAACAGCACAGCGGAATAAGTGAAAACATATTGCACAACTTTCCCTTGCCCTTATTTCCTTGAAATGCGTCAAGGCTAATTTCACAACAGACTTGTTATAATGAAACTTAGAGTTCCCTCTAAAGTTTCCATTATCAAGGGAAGGGAAGAAAGGAACTAACACTTTATCAAAAAAAAGTGCTTACTGTGTCAGGCACTATGCTATTTGCTTTATATAATTCTAATAATCTTTATGACAACCTTGCAAGAGGGCTTAGTTAACTCCATATGATTTATTTATTTTTTAATGTTTTATTTGTTTATTTATTTTTTGAGAGAGAGAGAGAGAGACAGCGTGAGCAGGGGAGGGTCAGAGAGAGAGGGAGACACAGAATCAGAAGACAGGCTCCAGGCTCTGAGCTAGCTGTCAGCACAGAGCCCGATGCGGGGCTCTAACCCACGAACCATGAGATCATGACCTGAACTGAAGTTGGACGCTTAACCGACTGAGCCACCCAGGCACCCCTGCATTTTACAGATGAGGAAATTAAGCCTCAGAGAAACGAAATAATTTCCTTTAGTGTCCCACGGTCTGAATTTGAATCAGGACAGTCTAATTCTAAAAGTCATGTTTCTGGGTAAAGTGAGTTACACTCACTCAAACTGTCTCACCCCTGCTTTTTCACTACACCACATTTTCTCTCAGCATCCTATCTTCTAATTGGCACTTGCTCACCTTCTTCCCCTTTTAATCAATAATGTGTGGAACTTCGGACCATGTGCTTTTTCCTACCATGCACCTGGAATTTCCCGGGGAACATTCTTCTGCTAAACATTCATTAAAAGCTTCTCCTCCCTTAACTTCTGTAACACCACTCTTTTCTAGTTCTCCCTTCTCCCTTTCTCAATATTTTTCCTTTTCAGCCATCTTCACTGAATCACCTCCTTCACAAGCTAACACCTTGTGTTAGTATTCCCTAGGGTTCCGTCCTCCATCCTACTTTTCGGACCATGTATTTCTTTCAGAACTTTCACACTTTCACGACTTCAAAGGACACTGATGACTCCATGATCTCTCTTTTTGGAAAGACAACTTTCCATGGGCTAAAGCCATGTCCAGGTGCTTGCCTACCACTATCATCTATGTAATATACACAACACTAAACTCATTTCCTAACGCTCCACCTAACTCCGATTCCTACAGTGCTGGTTCACTATAATCATTATTCAAGCGAGAGCCCTTACTCATCCTCCAGTCCTCTCCCAGTCTCACCCCAGCATCCAAGCACTCATGAAATCCACATTCCTAAATATCTCTTAAATGTAATCTGTTACATTGGCTCCATCGCCATATACTACTGCCCAAGTTGGACAACTCACCTCCCCTTACCTGGACTGCTACAAAATTGTTAACAGGTTTCCCTGCTTCAAATCTCACTGATTCTAGGAAAGCCTTTTTCCACGGGGGTAAAGGCTTTTAAAATCTATATTAAATACTTCAAAAGCTTCCCAACACATATAAAAAGGTTCACATGCATACAAAATTGTTTGTTATATTTCCAGTCTTATCTCCCATCACCTCTTTTATTTATTCCAGACCTACTGAATTAACTGCGGACCCGGGGTGTCTTTAGATTGACCCAGAGGGATTCTATCATTCTTTGAAAATGTGCAAATCTGAATTTCATAAATATTGTTTTTGTATAAAGAATAAGACTTAATATATTATCTTTTATCCTTTAATATCCTTGAGATTTTGTCATTGGAAACCAAATTCTTGGATCCCAGTGTTTTTTGCTCAGTAGTTGGCTACTTCCACCACCAGCTCCTTGGCTAGATTCCTAATCCCCTGCTGTTCAGACCCGCCTCCCTCCTGGATTCCACGTGTAAGAAAACCCAAATACTCACACATGCAGGCATCTGCCCCCAAAACAGAAAGAATCAGTTCCTCAAGAGCCTGAGCTTTCATTAGCTTTCCTTTTTGCTTGGTCCATGGCCCTACTCTTGATTCTTCTAAAATTTCTTTAGGCCTTTATTGAAGAGAAATAAAATTCTCTGTCTCCAGAGCTTACCCTCTTAGAAAACCACATTTTTTCCCCAAGAATAACACAAACTCATCAAAGGGAAGAAATGTATATTTTGTCAACATGAGTATGTTACAGAGCCTGATACACCAGTCAGAAAGCCAATCAAATGCTTCTCAGGTATGCTATAAAGTTTTGTACCATGTCACACCAGCACTTGCTGCTACTCTCCATAAGGCTGGTTGGTGATACCCAATTTCTTGAGCTAGTGCTGAGGATAAGTTATCAAGAAACAGGGAGCCAGAATATTTTATGTTCTGTCAGTAGTTTTTTATATTCTATATTCCGTAAGTAGAGTTAAAACTCTATCTACAGTTAAGAACAAGGCTTAAAACAGGCCTTGCAGCAGTTTCTACATACCACAAGATGGCGGTATGACTCTATGGAAGGAAGGAAATGTTATTTTCCTGACTTTCCAAGACCTAGAAAAAGGGTATTTCTGGGTTGAAAATAACAGAGGTGTACAAATTAGATTATTTCTTCCTTGATTCATTATTTTAAAAAATACAATATTTTTCTGTATTTTTCACTAAAGGTCTGCAGTTATTCAAACAGTGATCTCCATCAATGCTCTGGTCCCCAGGACCTCTGTGAATATAGCAATCAGTTTGGTGCTCTACGCAACACTATTAAAAACCATGTTATTTCTGACAAGTGGTATAGAATGGCTGTTGGCATAGTATGGTGTAGCCAAATGGGCATAGGTTTTTAGAGAAAGAGAATCGACTTCCACATTTCCAGACTGTGTGATTTTGAGCAAATCACTTAATCATTTTTTTGTTTTTGTTCTTGTTTTAAGAGAAAGAGAGAGAGGGGCGCATGGGTGGCTCGGTTGGTTAAGCGTCCGACAACGGCTCAGGTCATGATCTCCCAGCCCCTGGGCGGGCTCTGTGCTGACAGCTCGCTCAGAGCCTCGAGCCTGCTTCAAATCTTGTGTCTCCCTCTCTCTCTGCCCCTCCCCCACTCGTTCTCTGTCTCTGTCTCTCAAAATAAAATAAAGACATAAAAAAAATCTTTTGAGAGAGAGAGAGAGAGAGTGGGGGGGAAAGAGGCTGGCTCTACACTCAGTGTGGAGCCTGATGCAGGGCTCAATCCCATGACCCTAGGATCATGACCTGAGCTGAAATCTGGAGTTGGACTCAAATGACTGAGCCACCCAGGGACCCCTCACTTAATTGTTTTAAGCTTAATGTCACATGTATTAAAGGCAATATTAAATTTTATCTCATGGAGTGTTATAATCCTGCCAATTTAGGTGAGTATTGTATTTTCATTTTCATATTAGGTACCCTTGAGTTTTAATAAGATTTCCATGTTTTTCTGAATATTCTTTAAGTAAGAATGTAGCATGAGTTATAAAGAAAAAGCTATTTCCAAGCATGCTCTAGACCCAGCAAAAGTCATGCTTCAGATCTTCTCTACATTTTAAAGGATAAACATTTAAATCAATGAAAACTAAATAAATGTGCTTTGTAAAGTATAAAACATAAATTTAAGTAATTTATCAGGAGGAAAGGATGTCATTAGGTCTGCCCAAAGAAAAAGTAGGTAGATCAGCTCAATGAGGTTTCTTTCATGTTATAGAGTAATTTTATGGGTTCTATGTTGGATTTCATACAGAGTGTGTGTGTGTGTGAATGTGAATATATGTGTGTATATATCTATACATGTGTATATGTATATTTCAGAGGAAATAGAATGCAAATGTTTTTAGATAGGTGAAAGATCTGGATTTCTCTGTTTCATAGGCTCTTTTAGGTTACAGGAAATAAACACACTTGGTTTCTACCCAGACTGATTATTGAAATTCTTTTTCTTCCGTTTTGATTGTACCTGCAAACCTGCCCAGCTTTATAAGGTGGACATTAAGTTGAAAGCTTTGCTACAGGACTCCTTACTTCCTAGGAATAGTTCCATTGAACAATTCCATTTTATTTGGAACTTGCTACAGTCCCTAAATGTTTTGGGGAATCTGTCTAAAAAAATAAGTACATAATTTCTTTCTTTCAATTATTCTCAGTTAACCAGCTTTAACTCACCACTGGCATTTGTTCATAGACATGGATGGAAGACAATTTATCTACAATAAAGTAAATATGAACAATTAATAGTCTATCACTTTTAAATCAACTTAAAAACAGATAGATAGATAGATAGATAGATAGATAGATAGATAGATAGATAGAGTTGCTTCTGTACCTGAAAGATTTCCACAGATTTTTTCCACTTTCTCTTCTAGAGAAACAATTTGCTTTTCTAGCTGATCATTCAGTTCAAGTTGTGTCTCATAACGAACTTTCCATTTACCACCTGAATGAAAAAGGGGGGAAAATCAAGATCACTTTGCCACCTCTCATTTATTCATTAAAACACCATTAACGGCTCAGTCTTACTGTACTTGACTTTGTTAGCAGTGTAGATGAACTAGAGTGAACTGATTTTTTGTTTTGTTTTCATTTATTTTTGAGAGAGAGAGAAAGACAGAGTGAGAGCCGGGGGCTGGTGAGCAGAGAGAGAGGGCGACACAGAATCCGAAACAGGCTCCAGGCTCTGAGTTGTCAGCACAGAGCCCGACGCAGGGCTCAATCCCACAAACCATGAGATCATGACCTGAGCTGAAGTTGGATGCTTAACCGACTAAGCCACCCAGGCCCCCCTCAAATTGCTTTGCAGTCTTAAAGAGGGATCTTAGCTAGGATCAGTACAAGAAAAAGCAAAATCAAATAAAAACGGAAACATTCTAGAAGTTCAATTCATGGTCAATTTTATGAATTGACCTTGGAAGAGGAAGCCTATAAAGCAAGAGAAAATTAGGTGAAACCCTATCTGTTAGATACGGATTNTTTTTGGTATAAGAGAGATAGCAGTGTTAACAAACACAAAGCAACAATGCCAAATAATACATTTTAAACTGTTTAAAAGAACACAGTTGAATTGGTTGAAACTTGACCCTACATAGATTTTAATATTTCAGTCATGTTTAATTGTATTCGTCAGTGTATTTATAATGATAACAGTGATGAAGCTATGTTGATTTGAAAAGACTTTGTAAAATAAGAAAATGTTAACAAGGAAAGGAAAAAGCGTAATCTGGGCTTTGATGCCAGAATGCCTGGATTCCAATACAGATCTATTACTTACCACCTCATTAACGTTGAGAGAGATATTTAGAATCCATGGATCTCAGTTTTTTCATCTATTAAATGGGGTAATAATGTTTTTTCAAAGAGTAGTTTCAATTTTTAAAATACACTTAAAGCTCTACACAAATACTGACTCTTCTCACTTTTAAAAAATCTCACCTGAACATCTTCCTTCCTGTTCTTTATCTAGTCACTAAGCTGTAAGATGAATTTCAGATTAAAACATAAACCACTTTTTTTTGCTCACGTAAGCAGCACATATACTCAAATATAAACCACTTTTTTCTGCACATATTTCCTATGAATCCTAAAGGGCTTCAAGAGGCCTATGGAAAGTGAAGCCCTTTGCAGTTGTATTTGCTATTTAACCTAAAAATTAATCCAGTTACAAGCCTGATAGATTAAACAAGTATAAACAAGTTAAGAGTGGGAATAGAAACCACTCTTTTAAAGAGTTCTGCTGTACACAGACAGTGAAAGATGACAGTATAAAAGGAAATGTGGGGGCCAAATGAGCTTTGCCATTTTTTTGACAAAATAAATTCAGCCCATTCGTATGCTTTGGGAATGATCCAGGTGGTATGAGAAAGAAAGAGGTCAATTGCTGGAGGCATGTCCTTGGTAGGTGAGAGAAGATGGGATCTAAAGCACAAGTGGAGGAGTAACATTAGCTAAGAATACAAAGAGGAACAGAGGAAAGGAAGAGGATGTGCAAAGATGCAGGCAGGTGCATAGCTTTCTTGGTAGAAACAGGTGGAAATCTTCTGATTCTCTTTTCTCTTTGAAAGTAAGCTTATAGCTGATAGTGAGATGGGGAGAGAGGTGATGGAGATTTGCGGACAGTGGTAAGCATGAAAGAATCATCTAAACAGATGTACCCAGAGGCGTCTGGGTGGCTCAGTCGGTTAAGCATTCGACTTCAGCTCAGATCATGATCTCACAGTTTGTGAGTTCAAGACCCACGTCGGGCTCTGTGCTGACAGCTCAGAGCCTGGAGCCTGCTTTGGATTCTGTGTCTCCTCTCTCTGCCCCTCCTCATCTTGTGCTGACTCCCAAAAATGAATAAACGTTAAAAAAAGTTTTTTAAATGTACCCATAGTTGCCACTTACACACATATTTCTTTTGTAATATTAAAAAGTAATAAATTCATTTTAGAACTTTAATATCGCCCCATTGTCTTCAGGATCAATACAAACTGATTAGCATCACGTTTCTTCCTTTGTCATCTTCATAAACCTTAATCTCATCTCCTGTTATATTCTCAAGACTATCTATATTCCATGTTTATCAACTACTTGAGTTCTACTCAAATGGCCTTATGTTTAATGCTTCCTGTGACAGATTGTATTTGCCAAAGATTACTGAAAAAATATATCGCATCGCATCCCCTGTATTCTTCTGTACTGTGACCTTCATAAGAACAGTTTACTTCTACATGCCTTTGAATCTGTGACTGTTTTTGACCAATAGAATATGGTGGAAATGACATTATACCAGTTCTGGAGGTAGCCCTTAAGTGGTCTGGCAGTTTCTGTCACTTGGGCCCTTTGGAACACTTGCTGTTGGGATACATCTTCTTGGAACCCAGCACCATGCCGTGAGAAGTAAAAGCTACAAGAGCCATAGGTAGGTATTTCTGATAAGCAATCCCTGCTGGGCTCCCAGCCAACAGCCAGTATCAGATGCTAGCCATGTGAGTGAGTCACCTGGGAATGTCCAGCCCAGTTGAACCTTCTGCAATCACATGAGACTCCCAATTACTAAATTCCCAGGTTAACCCAATCAATCCAGAAGATTGCGAGAGATAATTTGCTATTTCAAGCTCCTAGGTGGTTTGCCATGCAGCAACAGATAACCAGAGCTATGCATGCTGCTGTGGTAGATAGCAGCTATCATAGCAAGAATATAGTGATCGATAGAAGATCTAGGATGAAATGATATGCTATATGATCTCAGCAAGTTATTTATTATTAAATTCCTGAATTCCATTTTTCCATAAATGGGAATAATCATAACCTCACCTGACACAGTCCTGGCCTTAGTTAAAAAGGGGTATACGTTTCTGATCCCTTCACCTCTGACTATAGCTTTGGCCCACAGAGGAAAGAAAGACCTTTCTTGCCAATCATTTTACCCTTTTATTTATTTATTTTTTTATAGGCTCCATTCCTGACATAGTACCCAACATGTGGCATGAACTCATGACCCTGAGATCAAGACCTGAGCCAAGATCAAGAGTCAGATGCCCAACCAACTCAGCCACCCAGGCACACCTATCTTTTCTTTTCATGCACACAAACCAGCTCCTCCTCATGAGAAGACCTGTTGATAATACAATTTGTTGGGCTTACATTTTACCAGTGGGCATGGTTATTGCATTGTATACATATATGTGAGTGTGGTGTGTTTTGTCTGTAGCTGGATGAGAAAAATTAAGTGAGGCTTGCCACTTCAACTACTTGGTAAGTGCACTCATAGTCTCCCCACCACAGAGCCAGTTATAGCCCAGAAATAGTTATATCCCAGATATGAAGATGTAGCAAACTACTTCAGGATTGGGACAAAGCCATGTTCTCCAATCAAGCTTTAAAAGAGCCTTGGGTACTTAAGAAAAGTAGCATTTTACTTCTTATATAGTTACTAATTTTTTTTATTCATGGCTTCCCTAATTGAAAAGTATAAAAGGGTTTAAGAACCAAAGTTCACCCCTATAAACCCAATAAAATCCTACTGTTCTTTAGCATTCGGTTCAAGCACTGCCTCCTCTGGAAAGACTGTCTTTATGCCTTCATCCAAGTTGTATTAAGTTCCCTTAACTGGGTTTCCATTTCTCCTTATACAGGACTTACATCCCTTCTTGTATTCACATTTCAGTTTGATATTTTCTCTCAATGGTCAGTGAACCTTTTTAGAATAAAGAAAGGAAAGGTCTTCCATTCAATGTGTTGACATATGCCAGGATCTCATATTTGTGGAATGAATTAAGATCTTACATACATTTTAAGTTTTAAGGATATATGGGTATGTGGGTGTGCATATGTGTGTGTGTGTGCTTGTGCACAACACTTGTCCCCCCACCCCCACTTGCCCCACCATTTTTCCAACACAAATAGCCAAAACCTAGATAAAGATTTTAAAGTTATAGCCAAATCCAGAAGATATTAAGTTAAATAGAAAAGCTGTGGTATTTTATCATCTGCCCAAAACAATAATGTATTGATGTCATGTAACAAAGGTTTTGCTAACTAATGAATATTTTGAACTTGTAAATAGATGAATAATTATACAGTAACAGGTTTGACATTGAAAATATTAGCTTTAAATCCTAATAATTAATAAATTATTATTAATACTGCCAAAAAGCAGTGCTGAGATCTTGGTAATGCTATTTCCCGTATCTAATTTAATGAACTAGCAGAATCTTGGCAAAATAAACAATAATTATACAAGAGTCCCATATAAAAATATTTATTTACAGGGGCGCCGGGGTGGCTTAGTCGGTTAAGCGTCCGACTTTCGCTTAGGTCATGACCTCGCGGTTCGTGGGTTCGAGCCCCGTGTCGGGCTCTGTGCTGACTGACAGCTCAGAGCCTGGAGCCTATTTCAGCCTGTGACTCCCTCTCTCTCTGACCCTCCCCTGCTCATGCTGTCTCTCTCCTAGAAATAAATGAAACATTTAAAAAAGTATTTATTTACATACCTTTGTCATTAGTATGGAGTTTGGCTTCCAGTTCCGCTATCTTGTGTATTATTTCAAGCATTGATAGTTGCACTATATCCCTATTATTAAAAATATCTTATTAATTACGATCCAATTATAACATGAAAAGAATAATACATAGGAATGCACAACTACTTTAGGAACAATTTGTTATGAAACATCTCTTATTGAAGGCATGGTTGAGAATCTGAAATCAGGCAAATAAAGGCTTCTAATTACCAAGGGCCACAAGAACACTAATATGCACTAAGGCACAGAGGCCCCCAGGTGACCATTAGGAACCCTTACTCTTAACTTCAATATGATCCCAACAAGTTGTTATCTGGTTTCTCAAAGCCCAGCAAATGAACTGCAATTTATTAGAGAATGGAATAGCTAGGGCAACAGGTAACAACTGATGACCTGAAACAAAGAGGAAAACAGAAACACTAATAAAAAAACACACACACATATACACACACATACAAATAGCATTCCAGAGATGATCTATTTAAGACATCAGTAAAGTAGCACATTAATTATTAAAATTTGATAACCGAATCACTTATGCAATATGTATTTTTGAATGCCTATTATGTCAAAGCATTGTGCTAAATGCTTAAAATACTACAGTGAATAAGTGAATTGAACAATAGCAGTAGCAGTGGCTTCCATTGAACGTTTATTATGAACTGATGAGAAGTGCTTTACATACTTTTCACTCAATCCTGGCAACAACCACATCAAGTATAATGATTCTTACACCAATCTTAGAGTTGAGAAAACTGAAGCTTTGTGGTTCATTAACTTGCCCAACATCAGGTACTTACTAAGTGATGAGAGCTGGGATTTGAATTTATGTAGGATTCCTCTTAAGTACTTGCTCTTATAGTCTACTGCCTCAGGGAATATGCAACCTGTCCTCAGAATGCTTACAGTTCAGTATCAGACCAAGAAATAACCAAGTAACTAAAATAGGGTGGTTGGAGCCACAATAGAGGAAAGCACAGGAAACTTTAGGGCACATAGGAAAGTCTAAATCTTGTGGGGACTGCTGCTGGGACTCGGGTTATTTTTAAAAATACCTAAAATGTTTTGAAGATTTAATACGAAGTATAATATTGAGTATTTTTTAAGTATATAGGAGACGCATCATTTTTACAAAATGCCACCATTTCTTAAGATGTTCTGAAGGGATGCAAGAGAAGCATATTAAACAAAACCACTGGAATTTGAAACAAAAAAGCTGAATTTTGTGGAACATGAAAACCAAACACATAGTTTAGTATTGCAGGATACGCACACAATACACTCCCTCTGATCTGATCCTAAAGGCAGAAAATCCTACTCAAAATCTGCCCATTTCTAATACCAAATGCTTAATCGAAGAAGCAAATGAATCTTTCCTATAAAACACGGTTTTTAGATGTCACCAGATCTCCCCGGGTATTAATCACACAGCTTGTGTCACATCGACCTCAGTGGCTTCAGTCTTGAAGGGCGGAGCACACGCAGGTGCATTTCCTTGGGCAGCGTGTACCTGAACCCTACACCCGCGCGAAAGTCCGCGCGCCGCCCTTGAACTCACTTCAGATAGATTTCTTCCAGTAACTCCCTTTCGAGGCACTCGGTGCTCACACCGTCGAAGTCGGCGCCTCTTCCTTCCTCCATAATGTCCGATCAGAAACGTCCCACGCCCTTCCCCTCTTCCAGCTAAGACCACAAGACCTGAGGGGACCGACGCCCAGAAGCTGGGAAGGAGAGAGCATTGTCACGAGCTGTCACCATGATTTACTGACTCACAGTTGCCCGCCCGCTGCACCTCGCGGGGACGTCACAGGGCGTCGGCCGGGANCACCGGCTTCGCAGCGGACTGCAGCTAAAGCAGAAAGAGGTCTCGCTGTCCCTGGAACCTTCGTCGAGAAAAGTTCCTCTAGTGCCCGGAGCCTGCGGCCCCATTCCTTCTCCCAAACTGGTGGACGGGAGACGTGCACCAGCCACGTGGCTGACTGCAAGGCAGTAAAGAACTGTTGGCTCCGGTGCTGTTGTAAACACCGACCCATGCCCAGGGTACGCTTTACTCCTTGTTAGGGAAATGCTGAATCCAAGAACGGCTGTGCCTTTCTCTGCTTCCGTTTACTGAGTACCAGAGGCTCTGGCTAAGTGTCTGAGGAGGAGCAGATGCTGAGAAGGCACTGCCTGAACACTGAGTTTCTAGTCCAGATTGTTGAGTTTTGACAAATCTGGAGACTGACTGTCCATGGGCGTAGCTCAGAACTGTCCACTACAGCTTGAAATGTCATGCTTATGTTTGTAATCACAAATTTTGCATTCTGCTCCTGATGTCTGTGCTTTAGTATTATTCCTGGCTCCCTTCCATCTTTGACTAGAAGATTGCACTGCCTTTACTTATGACTTCGCTGGTGCATTTGCCATACCTTGGATCAGTTTGAGTGGTGTGATTATGAGACCTTGTTTTCTGACAGCTATCAGCACAAGTACTCTGGTAAAGAATTTATTTTGCTTACTGCTTCCTCTTTAGTGCTGAGAAGAGCTACCCTTAGTAGTTATGTACCGGTTGTACTAATAAGACAATTTCAAGGATTTTTTTTTAAGCATAAAAAGCACATGTGGTAAATGCTTGTTTCATTTCGTTGCTGCTTACCAGCATGTTTTTTAGAAACTTGGTAATTTACGGGAAAAATACAAAAAGCAAAAGTTTTTTTTTTAATTTTTAATGTTTTATTTATTTCTGAGAGAGAGACAGCATGAGCAGGGGAGGGTGAGAGAGGGAGGGAGACACAGACTCTGACACAGGCTCCAGGCTCTGAGCTGGCTGTCAGCACAGAGCCCGACGTGGGGCTCGAACCCACAAACCTTGAGATCATGACCTGAGCAGAAGTCGGACGCTCAACCGACTTAGCCACCCAGGCGCCCCAGAACAGCAAAAGTTTTGGACCTATGGTCGCTACACTTAAAGTTTGTATAAAATAGAATAGTTCATTAAATGCATGCTGAAACTAAGGAAAGTCTTCAGTTAGAAAGTAGGTTTTAAAAGAGAAAAGAGGGATTCCGGAAGTTTAAAAATCTCTATATTGGGGGATGTTTTAAGCATGGGGACAGTTTGGAATTGTTTGAATAGAACATAAGTGTAGTAAGTAGCACATTTAATGGATAACATATTTAATGTCTAAAAGAACAACCCAGATTTGTTACCAAAAGAGAATTTGAAGCATTTTGAAGAATCAATTCAATTAATATCAAATATGTTCACTGCTTTAAAAATAAAAACCTACAGTTAATTTAAAAATAAGTGTAATATGAGGGACACCTGGGTGCCAGTTGGTTGAGCTTCCAACTCTTGGTTTTGGCTCAGGTCATGATCCCGTGGTTCTGGGGTTCAAGCCCCTCCCTCCCCACCTTTAGGCTCTGTGCTGGCAGAACTTGCTGGGGATTCTCTATCTCCCTTCTCTCCTGCTTGCTTGCTCTCTCTCTCTCTCTCTCTCTTTTAAAAAATAAAAAGAAGTGTAATATGAAAGAATTCTGTCAATTAGTCATGTGGCACGGCAAACCCTGCACTCCCACTTTTGTGCTCCGCCTGGCACAGCTTGCGGGGAGTGAGTTGCAGGTCTCTCAGACCCTCTCCAGTGTTGATTCCCTGCCTTGGTGGCTTTCTTCTTTCTTCCCTAGCCAGACTTCTCATTTCTTCTCTCTTTAAACTCTCCTAAAGACTTAGAGGAGTGGGGGTGGGAGTGAGCTGGGGATGGTAGAGGAATAGTCATAAATATTCTTCCAAATCTTTATGATTTACACCTAAACAATAGCTTTTGAAATATCAAAAGCCAAGAGCTGATGTTTTTGTTCTCTGGTTTCTTTGTAGAACCCCCTGCTTCTTTGGGTCAGGAGGGTCAAGAATTTTCTCCACCTGTAATGCTACTTCCAGATCACTCTTCTTCCATCCTCATGTAAAAACTCATTTCTCTGGTGCTGATTCATAGGGGCACATGTACCCCAATGTTTATAGCAGTGCTTTCAACAATAGTCAAATTATGGAAGGAGCCTAAATGTTCACCAACTGATGAATGGATAAAGAAGATGTGGCTTGAGGCGCCTGGGTGGCTTAGTCGGTTAAGCGTCCGACTTTCGCTTAGGTCGTGATCTCGCGGTTCGTGGGTTCGAACCCTGCGTCGGGCTCTGTGCTGACTGCCAGCTCAGAGCCTGGAGCCTGTTTCAGTCTGTGACTCCCTCTCTCTCTGACCCTCCCCTGCTCACACTGTCTCTCCCTCTCTCCCCTAGAAATAAAAAAAAAAAAAAAAAAATGTGGCTTATATATACAATGGAATACTACTTGGCAATGAGAAAGAATGAAATGCTACCATTTGCAGCAACGTGGATGGAACTGGAGGGTATTGTGCTAAGTGAAATAAGTCAGTCAGAGAAAGACAGATACTGTATTTTTTTCACTCATATGTGGAACTCAAGAAACTTAAGAGAAGACCATGGGGGAAGAGGAGGGGAAAAAATAGTTACAAAAGGAGGTGGAGGGAGACTCTCAAATACAGAGAACAAACTGAGGTTTGATGGGGGAGGGGCAGAGGAGAGGGGAAAACGGGTGATGGGCATTGAGGAGGACGCTTGTTGGGATGAGCACTAGATGTTGTATGTAAGCGATGAATCACCGGAATCTATTCCCAAAACCAAGAGCACACTGTGTACACTGTATGTTAGCTGACTTGACAATATATTCTACTTAAAAAATAATAAAAAATTAAAAAAATAAACCCTCACTCCTCTGATATGCATGGCTTTTAAAAAATTTTTTAATTAAAATTCTAATTCTAGTATAATTAACATACAGTGTTATATTAGTTTCAGGTGTAAAATATAGTAATTCAACAATTATATACATTACTCAGTGCTCATCACAGTAAGGGTGCTCTTAATCCCCTTCATCTATTTTACCCATCCCCTCACCTATCTTCCCTCTGGGGGAAGTTCTTTATACTTAGAAGTCTGTTCTTTCTGTTTTCTTTGCTCATTTGTTTCTTAAATTCCACATATGATGGAATCATTAATCATAAATCCAAATTTCTCTTATTTTAATTAGCATTATACCCTCTATATCCATCCATGTTATTGCAAATAGCAAGATTTCATTCTTTTTTATGGCTGAATACTTTTGCATTGTATACACACACACACGCATACACACACACACACACACACACACACTACCTCTTTGTCCATTATCTATAAATGGACACTTGGGCTGCTTCCGTAATTTGGCTATTGTTAAGTAATGCTGCAGTAGACATGAGAGTGCATATATCTTTTCAAATTAGTATTTTTGCATTCCTTGGGGAAATACCGAGTTGTAGAATTACTGGATCATATGGTAGTTCTATTTTTAGTTTTTTGAGGAATCTCCATACTGTTGCCCACAGTGGCTACACCAGTTTGCATTTCCTCCAACAAGGCATGAGGGTTTTTCTCCAAATCCTTGCCATACTTGTGTTTTTTATTTTATCCATTCTGACAGGTGTAAGGTGGTATCTCCTCTTGGCCATTTGTGTATCTTCTTTGGAGAAATATCTGTTCATGTCTTCTGCCCATTTTTAAATTGGAAAATTTAGGAGTGCCTGGATGGCTCAGTCAGTTAAGCCTCCAACTTTTGGCTCAGGTCATGATCTCACGATTCGTGAGTTCAAACCCCATGTTGGGCTCTGTGCTGACAGCTCAGAGCCTTGGAGCCTGCTTTGGATTCTGTGTCTTTCTCTCTGCCCCTCCCCTACTCACGCTCTGTCTCCCTCTTAAAAATAAACATTAAAGAAACATAAATTGGAAAATTTGTTTTTTGGGTGTTGAGTTTGAGAAATTCTTTTGGACACTAACCCATTGTCAGATGTCATTTGAAAATATCTTCTCCCATCCCATAGGTTGTCCTTTAGTTTTGCTGTTTCTTTTGCTGTGCAGCTTTTAATTTTGATGTAGTAGGACTTCTATGGTTTCAGGTCTTACATTTATTTCCTTTAAAGTTTTAATTTTATTTTTTGGGGGGAGGGCAGAGAGAGAGGGTGACAAAGAATCCGAAGCAGGCTCCTGGCTCTGAGCTGTCAGTACAGAGCCTGATGTAGGGCTCGAACTCAAGAACCCTGAGATCATGACCTGAGCTGAAGTCAGATGCTTAACTGACTGAGCCATCCAGGTGCCCCCCAGGTCTTAATACTGAGATGCTTAATCGATTTTGAGCTTTTTTGTTTATGATGTTAAGAAAGTGGTCTAGTTTAATTCTTTCACATGTAGCTGTCCAATTTTCCCAGTATTATTTGTTGAACAGACTTTTTCTCCATTGCATATTCTTGCTTTTGTCAAATATTAATTGAACATGTATCCTAAACTAAAAGAATTCTCAGATAAGTGTGCGTTTGGGCCAGCACCATAATTACTTTGGTTACGATAGCTTTGTAATACATCTTGAAATCTAGGATTGTGATACCTCCAGTTTTCTTCTTTTCCAGGTTGCTTGGCTAGTTAGGGCCTTGTGTTTCCATACAAACTTTAGGATTATTGGTTCTAGTTTTGTGAAAAATGCTATTGGTATTTTGATAGTGACTGCATTAAATCTGTAGATTGCTTTGGATAGTATGGGCATATTAACACATTTGTTCTTCCAATCCATGAACACGGAGTATCTTTCCATTTGTTATCTTTCTTTCAATCTTTTATGTTTTCCAGAATACAGATCTTTTACCTCCTTGGTTGTGTTTTCCTAGGTATTTTAATTTGGTGCAATTATAAATGGGCGTGCCTTCCCGCTGTGACACCATCTAATCCTCCTTGCTTCCCCAAGGCTTCACAGTCTTCCACTGCCTACGGACTTTGATCAACGTCGTCTTCCCACTGGAAGTCTTACCACATCTTGCCCTTCAACTTGCAACTCTCATCACTTTAATTTCCACTCCACTTCCACAGCTATACTCTGAATCCTGTCATCAGAGTAGCTTTAGCTCAGAAAACTTAAATTCAAAAACTGCCATGTACCAAAGCTGCATTCTTTTAGGTCCCAACTCAGATATTCTCTAAATAGCAATGTTTTATTAACTAGGGATATTGTCTATGGAGCTCCTTAAACCTGCAAATGCTGGGACCCTGTCCCTTATCTCAGAGATCTTGGTTCTTTGATAGCACACTCTTAACAATTTGCTCTTCAGCTGGCTTCCAAATCTTAACAAAAATAGATTAGTGTGTGTATGTGTACAAAGAACACCCTCCATTACTTGCTGTTTCCTCCAATGAATAGCTTCTCCAGGTGATCAGTTTCTTCACATGTGACAACTTTTTACATAAAATACATTTGAAGATATTACTTGTTTTTCCCCCACCTAATCTATATTCTTACAATTTTTAGTTAATCTTTCTGTATCTTTAAAATATATTGTGAATAGAAAAAAATTTTGAAGAAAAACAAAGTTATTGAGAAACACCACAATGTTCTAAGTATTTCTGTTGCCAAACTACTTACAAAATGGCAAAATCCGTTAGGAAGTCTCGAGTTTGGCAAGAATAGACCAGAGATCTAGTTTCTGTTTATGCAGAGCTTTATTCAGGCTTACCTAAAAAGTGAAATATAAAAGGATTTCTGGCTAACAAGCCCTAAGCTTCACTTTTCTTAGCTTGCCTTTAAAAACACCCATGAAGACAGGAAAAAAAGACAAGCTCACACCATCACCGAAATCTAAGACTAATCTATTTGATAATATCTAGGGCAATTTTCTACCAAGTATCAAGCCAGTGGAACTGTAATTTAAAAACCAAAACAACTAATGTTAAGCAGCTGGAATCACAGGATATGTATAAAGGCCATTTGTCCTTCTGTATCTACCTCTGTTTAAGAAAGAGGTCTGGCCTATCACTCCACGTAGGTCCCTCTCTGAGGTTA
Source organism: Crocuta crocuta (assembly GCF_008692635.1). Lineage (NCBI taxonomy): Eukaryota > Metazoa > Chordata > Mammalia > Carnivora > Hyaenidae > Crocuta > Crocuta crocuta. The sequence goes on from NW_027527955.1 coordinate 4,672,470, forward strand.
GTGTATAACTTTTTTATATTGTCTCTTAGATCTTTCTCGAGAACCTCTCTTTGATCTCTATCTCAGTTTCCTAGCCTATAAAATGAAATTGTAATAGTATGTACGTCATAGTAATGTTTTAAAATTAAAATAAGTTAATCTATATAAAAACACTTAGAACATTAATGGCTCATAGTAAGCACTAAATAAACATTAACTATCATTATTTCTAGGCAGTTGGTGCCTTGAGGTACTCCCAGAAAACTACCCTATCCAGCATTAAGAGAGGGACAGTCTGTAGAGGCAAAATGAGAAAAATCCTTGCTAGGAATAAATATTGAGAACTGTTGTTTTTCATATACTGCATCTATTGAATATCAAAGCATAGCTACTAGGTAAAAGGCCTCTACACAGTGAAAACTGGAATAGCAAGCAGCTATGATGGTTAATTTTGTCAGTTTAACTGGGCCACAAGGTGTACACACACTTGGCCAAGTATTATTCTAGGTGTATCTGTGAGGGTGTTCCTAGATGAGATTAACATTTCAATCAGTAGACCTAGTAAAGCAGATTGCCCTCCCCAAAACAATGAACCTCATCCAATCAATTGACCTGAATAGAACAAAAAGGCTAAGAGGAAACTTGGTTTAGTTGGTATAACTGGTCTTTTCTGGTCCTTACACTCAGACTGAAATGGGCTCTTCCGCAGTTTTGAGCCTGCTGGCTTTCAAAATGGAGCTTACACCATCAGCTAACCTATTTCTCAGGCCTTCAACTTGGATTGAAACAGCACATTAGATCTCCTGAGTCTCCAGTTCACTGAAGGGCTATCTTGGGAAATTGCAGCCTCCATAATTTCATGAGTCAATCCCTTGTAATAAATCTTTTTATACACACACACACACCCATTTACCTCCTCTATTCTGTTTCTCTGGAAAACTCTAATATAGAAGCTGTACTTCTAAAGATTTTGCCTGTCTAGCTATTAATATGAAAAACCAACCCGCAACCAAGTAAGCAGAGCAGAATAAAGGGAAATGGACAACTAAACACAAATCCAACTTTGCTGACCTCTGGTCTAAGTGAACTCTGTAATCTTTAGGCTCCATTATTTATCATTCCACTTCTCAAACTTAAGGCAGAGACTAACTGGAAGCTATTTGCCAATTCACTTTTATTTCCATTTTAATTAGTAGTACATTATCCTTGGCCTTAGGGAAAGGATCCATCAATTCTATGAGTTCCCGAAATACAACCCTGTAAATACATTTGAGGACAAGCAATTCAGAAACAGTTTATTCACAAAGCACATTTTTAAAGACAGTTGCAAATAAAGTCTAATAAACTAAGTAGCCACTAGAGGTTTAGAAATATTATAATGGACAATAGTTATGAAAACCAGTACCAATCATTTTAAATCAGTAGACAAAAATAAAATGCCATTAGGTACTTATTTATATATTTATACCTTATAGGTCTGTGAATGTCCTGTCTTCTGCCAGAGGGAAAACTGTTATGCCCACCTGCCATGCATTAAGCCTTAAGCCTTCACATTAGTTACCATGATTATGATAGAACATTTTCTTTCTAATAATTTATTGGCTTTTTAACACTTAAAATCCCAATGACTAAATCCCAAAATAAAAATATATTTACCATCCAAAGAATTCTGTTTAGATTTTTTATAAAATTTTAGCCTCTTGGAATAACTTAAAGTGGATATGGTAAAATGATTTCTTAAAGTAATTTTGTCCTACTAAGCTGATGATATCACTTCAAATTTTAATACCAATCATACACCAAAACTTCCTAAGTTCGTAGTAGATCAATATCATCCTAAATCCAGAAAACTTAAAACTCTTTGTATTTATTCTAAATCAAAAAGGCCAACCCATTTCCTAACAAAGATACAAGTTACCAAATAATTTTATAGAACCCCATTTTATTTTTCATGATTAACCTATTCCCTGTATTGAAAGTCTTTTAAATATTATCTGAGAATTCTTTTAGTTTAGGATTACAGTTTTTGTGTTTAGCTTACACACTGAAAATTTTGACAAGCACCTAAAAAAAATTCACAATTAGTGCAAAACCAGGAGACAATATTTTAAGTCAGTCTTTTCAAGTACAACTAGAGCTAAGGTTACTAAATGACAATTTTATGTAAATATATAATTTCCTACCTTGCTTTCTGAAAGACAGCAAATACAAAAATAGTTTGACATTAGGTTTAATGAGGTTTATTAAAGCACGTGTTTTATTACTCTTATCTTAACTGCAAAAATATTTTAGCCACATTTAGGAAAAATAAACTTACTGAGCCTATATAACCCTATATTTCTAAAAGCCAGATGCAAGAATATGGATTCTTTCAAGTAGAATATATGCTATAAAGCTTATTAAACAGTCACTTTGTAGGAATGAATACATTTTTAAAATACTGGTTAAACTGTGGGGAATTCCACATTTGCCTATTTAACAAAAATGCATCCACCTTGTAAGGCTTTGGTATAGGTGATTCACAGCACTTCCCTCATTTTTCTTTCTTCTTTGCCTCATTCTTCTCTAGTTTCTCTGACTGCTCACCTTTCTCCCTTTTCATGTTTACATTTGCTCTTCCTTCTTGATGTCCCCCCTTAGAATTATCAACTATTTTATAGTCTTCAAGGAGTGTTTGTCCTGTTTGCTTTGCCGTTTTCTTCACCATTGCTTTGATACCAATGTTGTCAATATTATAGGCAGTTACACCAACATTGATGGCAGAATCTACTGCATCATGTGTAGCTTCTCCTGCAGTATGCCCATATCTGTAAAACAAAGATTAGAGAAAAGTGTAGTGAAATTATAAATATAAATTAAGACCTTATTTAGTATTATAGAAGTCCCATGATTAGTATGTTATTCCTAAAAGCCAAATCAAAGGTTAGGTTTCAATTTGTTTTTCAACTTAATAACTTAAAAAATAAAATAAAACTGTGCCAAGGTTTATTTCTCCTTTAGCAAAAAATGTGTAAAAATAAACTTAGGCTAGCTGAGATTACTATAATAAAGACTGTTTATGTTGAAGAATAAAATTTAAATTATAATGGGGTGCCTGGGTGGCTCCATCAGTTAAGCATCTAACTCTTGATTTCAGCTCAGGTCATGACCCCATAGTTTGGGAGTTTGAGCCCTAGGTCAGGCTCTGTGCTGACAGTGTGGAGCCTGTTTGGGATTTTCTCCCCCCCGACACCCCCCCCCGCCACTGCGCCATCCCAACTTGTGCACGCTCTAAGTTTTTAAAAATTTAAATTATGATAAAGGTTGTTAATCAGTCATTTCCTTTTTTTTAACCTACTCCTTCTGGAAATAGAAGAGAATTTTCAGTGAAACAACTAGAGGACACAAAGAATCCAGAGTCATTATAAATCTGAGCTTGTCTTTAAGCAAAGATTCTACAACACTTCCTCCTCACTCCACTCCTCTCTGCTGCAGACTCACTGGCCTTCTTGCTGTCCTTTGAACCCATTAAGCATACATGTGCCACCTAAAAACCTTTATACTGGCTGGTATCTACCTAAACTATTCTCACCCCAGGTACTCAAATGTCTAACTGCTTCACCTTCTTCCAAGTCAGGTTAAGTACTGGTCTTCTAACTATCCCCCCTACTTCAACTGCCTTACCCCACATGCTCTACCCCACTGCCAATCAATCTCCCCTGAAGCTGCTTTCCCCCCACTTTTTTAATGTTTAAGAGAAACAGAGACAGAGAGAGAACAGGCACACACAAGTGTGGGGGGGGAGCAGAGGGAGGAAGAGAGAGAATCCCAAGCAGACTCCATGCTCAGCACAAAGCTGACGCTGGGCTCAATCTCACAAACTGTGAGATCATGACCTGAGCTAAAATCAAGAGTCAGACGCAACCAACTGACCCACCCAGACACCCTTTAAGCTGCTCTTTCTTATTCTATAACTTATCACCTGCTACATATTTTAGAACTTATCTACTCTCATTGTTTTTGTTTTGCCTATTGTCTGTCTTGTTAGAATACAAACTCTATTATTGTAAAAGTACTCTATGTTAACATATCCTATGCACTGAGAAAACTGACATTCAATATTTGGTTGAATGAATAAATGAGTAATTCATGACCTATCATCTCAGTTTCTTGAGCATCAAACATATAGCAAAATGCTTGGGAGATTATAAAAGCACTATACAAAAGTAGTTATTATTGATAATTATCAATATCTGTGTTTAATATCATTTCCATGAGAAAATACAAGCTCAGAGCCTATACAAGGATACTGGAAGTTATCCTACTGTATTGTTTTTCTCTTTACCTTTTTCAAAGTACCAGGTTTCTATAGTTTTCCTTGCTTAGCAGAGAACTACTTAAGCAACAACAAAAAGGCAACATCATACAATTTTCTTCAGGATGCACTGAAGATTCCTATGTGCTTTGTGACCTGTATATGGACATTTTATGCTAACAGTGAATCTGCCCTTTGAATTAACAAGTTCTGTATTACTATTATTTTGACCTGGAATAGTGGTTTGTGATCCTACTAGCTTGTTCATGCTTTTTTTTTTCCCCAACCTCTAGAAATGCGAATGTTATGTTCCTGAATGAAGATTCCATTCTGTCCTTTGCCTAATTTTAATAATTAAAGCCAGAGGATGGCAGAACCTACATCGGTCAAACCTTACATCTATATCAGTCTTGACTGGGGCCTTCTCACCAGTTACCAGACATCAAAGCTTCTTAGCTGCTTTCTGCCAGTCTCTATTGCTTTGTAACCCTTTGGCATTCCATAGCATTTGTTGATGTTACAGAAGACATGGAGCCTTCTCACTGTCAATCAAGCCCCCACAAATACTCTGCCAGGTGGCAATGGCTATTGTTAAGAGAAGAAAGGGGTGGAAGAATTTCAGCACTGGAAGAGTAACTATAACTCTTGGTTGAGCAGGTTTCTCTTAGGGCTCTTCTTTTCTAGGACTGTGTGATATGGTAACTTAAGAATCTGGCTGTATTAGTGTTTCTGAATACAGAAAATCCTCCAGATTCATGAACTTCCACTGCCCCATTCTACTGATAAGTTTGATACCTCTAACTGCACTCACAGTATTTGAAAAAAAAATTTAATGTTTATTTATTTTTGAGAGAGAGACAGAGTAGAAGCTGGGGGCGAGGAAGACAAAGAATCTGAACTAGGATCCAGGTTCTGAGCTATCAGCACAGAGCCTGATGCGGGGCTCAAATCCAAAAACTGCGAGATTATAACCTGAGACAAAGTCGGATGCTTAACTAAGTCACCCAGGCACCCCACGCACGGTATTTTTATGTATAACACAGTTCTAAAGGCTACATTGGTAGTAATGTGCTAAAAAGGAGTCTGTGTTGGTACCCTGATGTTTTGCTTATTTCTCCATGCTATCTCCATTTCAGCAGCAATTCTTGTTAATTTGGGGGAAAACTACCAGTAACTAGGAGTCAGAGAACTAGATTCTAATGCCAACTGTGTCATCACTAACCATATGACCTGGTGAAGTCTCAACTTCTTTACATTTCATCAATTTTTCTTCTTTATCTCATAAAATGAAATGTGTAGGTTAAAGCACTTAAAAAATTCCACAATACTAAATGTATAATTATTTTTAAAGACCTTAGAAAATGACTTTTAAGCAGTTCTATTAATTTTCTTTAATATATCCCCACCCTAATCGTCTCTGCTTCCGAGTATGCCTTAGAACCTGTATTCCAGGCAGACATCTATTTTTCTCTTCCTTAATAAGTTAACTGCTCAGTTCTTATCTTCATTCAAACTACACTGTAGATTCAGACTACACTGTTAAAAACTAGAAAGTCTATCTCTGATAAAGACAATGTTTATTTTTGATTTCTTTACTTTTTAAAAACTTTAATTATAGCTTATTAAACTAACTTTATATACCAAGTAACATTACCATTTGAAGACCAATAAAAATGAATACAAAGAATGCTCTAAGTTAGACTTATTACACAATTTGAATGAGCCTTTTCAGAAATTTCTCCAGAACATTCAGTAATGTCTACAAAGACAGCACAGTGGTGGTGATTCTAGATTTCACTAATTATAACAAAATTTCAGTCATAACAAATTTCAAACAAATATGCCTAAAATTCAATTCACATGCGACATTCAAAACTATTCTCAAAAACATTAATCTTAAATATCCTAAATAGAAATAGCTTCTTCTTAAGTCTATCCATCAAAGATAGATGCATGGTGGCCAATTTCTAAGGGATGTTATAAGTGAAGCTGAGGAATTTAAACTTTATCTTGAAACCAATGGGAATGCATAACTAAAATTACACTTTAGAAAAATCTAACTTAGAGTACATTGTGAATTGTAAGGGTGTCAGGGGGAGACACAGGAACTGGTTAGGAAACAAGCTGGGAGATGGATGAGAGATAATGAGGGTCTATTCTACAGTAGTGGGAATGAGGCTGGGGAGGAAAGGATAAATATAAATAAACAATAGCACTTGGAGAATGAATAGCTGTAGTGCTATGTAGTTGGGATTTATGAAGCTTAAAGATTACAAGAAAAGTTAATCAAAAACATAGATTTTAGAGGCTGTAACTACAGACACTGGTATAGGCAAGATCTAGAAAGAGTAGAAAAGGATAGAGCATAGAGTAAAACCCTAGAACAAACATTTAATGAATGAATGTGGAAGACAACAACTCTGAGAAGATCTGAGAAGATCTGATAAAATTGAAAGGCGAGCTAAATGAGAATACTGTTAAGATTTGGAGACAGCTGACCCACCAATCTTAGTAATTAAGCATATCTTGGAGCAAGATCAATCAGGAGAGGCTACAGTAAGCATGTGACTGGACTTTACCCATGGAAATTTGAAGAAAATATCAAAGACATTAAAAAGACAAGTCTTTCAAATCTACAGAGAACATAAAATGGAAGGCTGGCTAATATGACATATACCAAATCTGAAGCCAAACTGAAGGATATACTTAATGATGGATCAAGATCAACAATGAAATTAATTAAGTATAAAGTTCTTAATTTTAGGTACAAACATCAACTGCCCCAAAACAAGAAAAGGCCCAGATTTTAAATACAAGTTTCATTTTTTAAAAAGCACAAGTTCAATATGGGTTAATAAAGTAACAGCTACTAAAAAGATAGTTTTTATTTTGTGTGCTATATGTGCCTAGTGCTAAGGCTGACCAAAAAAGAGAGGCAGATGTGAAATACCTCACTCAATTCTGGGTTCCATATTTTGAGAAGAACACTGATGAATGAAGGATCTGGAAACCATACTATATACAATTGTTAGAGAAGCTCGGAATATTTAGAAAAGTAAGTGAAGGACACAATAATAATGTTTAAATATTTGTATAGTTAACACGAAGAAAAGAGAAGACTGATATTTAATTCCTGAGCAGATGCTATATAGAACTGGTTTTGGGTAATGTGGCATCTGCCAAAGAAATTCCCTTCAATGAATTTGAATTTGCCCCTTCATCCAAGGACAATTTTAATTAAAATTCACTAAACAAACCAATAAAATACTGTACCTGAAAAGAGTAAATTCCTTATAGAAGAACAATTTTACTAAGCTTATTCTTCACAAATATATATGCAAGATAAAATTTTAATGGGAGGGGTGCGCCTGGGTGCTTCAGTTGGTTAAGCGTCCAACTTCAGCTCAGATCATGGTCTCACAGTTCATGGGTTCTGTGCTGACAGCCAGCTTAGAGCCTGGAGCCTGTTTCAGATTCTGCATCTCCCTCTCTCTCTCTGACCCTTCCCTCTCATGCTGTCTCTCTCTCTCACAGAAATAAACAAAACATTAAAAAAATTTTTAATGAGAGGAAAACAAAAATCAATGTAACTTATTGATATTATATGATTTTCCTCTAAACAATGTTTAAGTTTCTTTTTTTTTTTTTTTTTTTTTTTTTTTAGTAACCTCTATACTCAACATGGGGCTCAAACCCACCACCCTGAGGTCAAGAGTTGCACATTTCCAACTAAACTAGCCAGGTGCCCCATCCCCTTAACAATTTAAAATGGGGAAAAAAAGGAGCTTAAAGGTGAAATTTAGAAGTTATGTAGAAGAGAGACGAATTATTTACTAGATACTATACTGCAATTAAATATAACAGGTTTAAAGTTACTTATTGCTTTTCATTATCACATACTGCTTTTCACTGCATTTCATTGCTTCACTGTACGTTTTTATGTTCCTAAATTTAAAATAAAACAAAAGCATTAATGTAACTGACAAAAATAAAAGTATTAATGAATAGTTCCCACACATTTACCTAAAAGTTTTAAGAGTATAATTAATTATATAGATCCTGAGGTAAACCAATCATCATCAGTGAACATAATCCCAAATCATAATCAAAACCATCTACAACATAATCTGATTTTATTTATTTTTAAATAAAATTTATTTATAATTTATTTTGGGGCGCCTGGGTGGCTTAGTCGGTTAAGCGTCCGNCCTAGAAATAAATAAAAATATTTAAAAAAAAAAATGTTTACTTATTTTGAGAGATAGAGAATCCCAGCAGGTGCCACACTCAGTGCAGAGGCCAAAGAAGGGCTCAATTCCATGACTCTGAGTCATGACCTGGGCTGAAATCAAGACTCAAAACACTTAATCGACTGAACACCCAGGTGCCCCACACTCTGTTTTTAAATATACCTAAATGAAAAGATAATCCTCTGTGTTGGTTTATAATACCAGAAATCTGATAAGCAAGTTTATATATTTGTTTTTCTCCATGTCATAATGCATGTAATTATGGCAGATTCAAAACAAGCTAGGAGAATAATTTATCATAGGGAAAAAGAATAAAAATTTTATTTTATGATCATCAGTTGGATTAGAGGAGAAAAACACAAATGCTTACTCATGTATACTTTTTCAAGGTGCAAACAAATATAAATAAATGTAAATTTATAAATGTAAAAATGTAAATCACATTTACATTCATAAGTGTAAATTTATGTAAATAAATGAGAAGTAAATTTAAGAACTAGCTCTTTCTTTTCTTCAGTGATAAGTATCACTAAGTTATTGCTAGTTTCATACTTGCAGCTTTTCTTTTTAAAAG
>NW_027527955.1:4681598-4694221 GCF_008692635.1 Crocuta crocuta
GTTTCATTTTTGCAGCTTTTTTTCTTAAAAGACAACTTGTACTTCTGGGCCAGATTATTTATAACTATTACAAAACCCTTTATATCCCCTTGCTCCACTCAACTTTCCTAGCCTCTAATTAAATTACTGCTGAGGCCAAAGCAGTCTTATAGTTAGAAATACAAACCTACTTAGCTAAATTCTCATGTTTTTTCACTCCATGAATCTTTGGAGGAACGGATAAAAAGAATAGCAATACATACAATAAAAGAAATAAATTAGCTCAGAGCCGCTGAGAAATAAAATATCTTTTTCATCATACTAAGGGCTCCTCACTAAGGACCAAAAATACAAAATCTACACCAAAACCAAGACAGTTATATGAATCTCTAACTTTTAATAAGGCTCTACTTAATTGTACTTAGGTAACCTTTTTTTTTCATTAAAGAAATGGACAAATCCAATGAAGCATTTCCTACTTCCTAACATGACTACCTAATTATCTCTCCTAACAAATGATACTGATAAACTAAAAATAATTCACTTTTGGCCTAAAAGTACTTTTTGTTTTTTTTTTTACAAATAGTTTATTGTCAAGTTGGTTTCCATATAACACCCAGTGCTCATCCCCACTAGTGCCCTCCTCCATGCACATCTCTCACTTTTGGCCTAAAAGTACTTCTGACTTTCTCTTCCTCTTGCAACAAAAGAAGAAACTATTACTCTAATTACGACTAATCCACCAAAGTAACCTCAGAGCCATAACGTAAAAAGCATTAGAGATCAATGCTGTAAGTGGCAAGAGATAAGACAGAAGACTTGGGTTTTAGATTTCCACCAAAAGAGTTTCAGATCTATTCTGGATTTTCTTCGTCAAATCTTTTAGTCAAATTGACACTCTAAGATGATGTGCCATGTTGCTTTGATTCAAAGGTATGCATGCCCCAGATGGGGATCAAATCAACTCAGGGTGGAAATGTTTTGTTAAGTCAAAAGTAATTTACTATGGTGGAAGGGAATCTAAATGTATGATAGACAGTGGTGGAAAGTAACTCTAGATACTAAACTTGCACTCCCAAGAAGGGCAGGGTTGGTTCAGCACTTCTTTTACACTGCATGACACAGAGATACCTGGCTTACATCCCAGCTCTACTACTTATTAGGGTTATAAACTGAACAAGGTTTAATAGCTCTACACTTTAGCTTCCTCATCTGTAAAAATGGAGATAATAGTGTTAAGAATTAAAGAACATACTGAACACAATATCTGATATGTAAGTATGAACTCAAATGTTGTGAGTGGGTAATTAACACAAATAACCAAAAGCTGAGAACACCATTAATATTCCTTTTTTCTTTCTAAATACGAATTTAATATTGGGCTTTAAATGAATTCAAAGCTAAGAAATCAACTCAGGTCCTTCACATTAAATTTAGTTTTTAGATCTTGATTGTCCTGGGACTTATAAAGGATAAAGAACTCCATTCAAAAGATCCTATTTTAAGTTTTAACCTTTAATAGGTATCAGATTAGCTTAAGCAGATAACTTTTTGTCCACTTCTTAATATATAAAATAGACACACCATCTGTCCATTCCAATAAAAATGAACAGTGGTAGAGTCAAATAAGATATAACAGAATTTAACATTATTTGTGTACTGAAGGGGTTAATATTAACAAGGTACAATAGTTTAATTATAATTCAAGTTTTCCCATCAAAACTACAGGAAACCCTCATCCATCAAGAACATGCAGTAAGGGGCACCTGTGTGGTTTGGTGGGTTAAGCACCCGACTCTTGACTTGGGCTCAGGTCATGATCTCACAGTTCCTGGGTTCAAGCCCCATATTGGGCTCTGTGCTGACAGTGTGGAGCCTGCTTCTCTCCCCCTCTCTCTGCACCTCCCATGCTCTGTATCTCTTCAAATAAACTTTTTTAAAAAATTAAAGAAACAAAAAATAACAAAAGTTATTTTAAAAAAGTACATATAGTTGCTAAGGTGTACAGAAACTCCAGGCTTGTCTTTTTTTAAATGAAACTTATTATTTGTATTATAACCACTGAATAACTATAACCATTAGTAATATGAGGCAAAGTCACAGTAATTCTATTAATTTGCTAAAAACATTATTAAGAAAAACAGTGAAAAAATTTTGTTTTATCAGCTACTCAATGACACAATCATTTTAACTGTCCTGGATTTTTAAAGACGCTGTAAGAGTTTTAGTCACTGAAATTATAAAAGTCAACTTACTTGTATCTGACAGTTTGTACAGTTTCTGCTGAAACGTTGTTAACAATACATTTAGCTGCACATTCCAATCCCTGCCAGACAGTTGAAAATCCTGCAAATATATTTAAAAGTTAAGCAAAATGACAGCTAAAGAAATGGGCCTTCCTAGTTAAATTTCTGGCCCACTGTTACCTTGAACACTACTTGCTGCTACGACCATAGCACCATCCAGGGTAGACTTCCCATTTCTGTCTTTTTTAAGTGATTCTGGAACAAGTTTGCTTCCATGCTTCTTGACATGTGGAGCTAGTTCCTTTCCAACACAATTTGCTACAGTGCAAACTCCATCAACTAACATAACCATAAAAAGAAAAGAAACACTTAGGAAAAAAAATGTATTCTTCCCTTGATTCTACCGTTCTTACTTAGCAAAATTCTTACATGCACATCTAACATTGTTTTACTGCATAATTTACCATTTCTATATATAAGGATGAGAAACAGGGTTGGCTAGTTTTAAACAGACTATTATCTGGTTTAAAGACATGTTTGCAGCATCTGATTATAACTTTGTCTCTTAAGTATAATGTTTTTTATGGCAATTTGCTTAAAAGAAAACTAAGATTGCTGCAGTGTAAAAGCTGTAGGTCCACCTTTCATGTTTTTCAGCTATGTGTGTTTCTATGTTCTCTCAACAAATATCTTACTGAAATAGAAATAAGGTATTTAAGTCTATAAAAAAAAAACAACCAAAATTTGATTCAAAAGAATAATGAATACCAAAAGATAATCTTACTAAATCTAATCATAACCCATTAAAATGATCTGGCCATCTGAAAATATCAAACTTTAAGGCTATGATTCTCAAAGGATCTGGAATAAAAAGCATATTGCTTGGGAAGGCAAACACCAGAATCATTGATTCAGCTTAACTGAAACAATAAAACCCTTTCACTTGACCCTCAACTACTACACACTGAGCTATCCTTAAAAGAAATGTATCATATTCAAGGATATAGCCAATACATTCAGAGCCATTCCTTTTCAAAGGTACAGACACTTCCCTCTCTGACCCATCAAAACAACCCTTTAACCAATATTTCTCAAACTTTAATATACAAATAAAAATCACCTAGGGGTCTTAAAAAATGAAGATTCTGAATTGGTAATGTGTGACAAATGCCTGAAATATTTCTAAGGCTCTCAGATAGGTTGATTTGGCTATAGACCCTGCTAGGAACAGCAAGGTGAAACAGCTTCATCCTAATCCTTTACTCTTAGGGATAACCATATAAATGTGCATTTAGATTAACCCAGATTAAGAGAGCATTTTTAATTTAACTGAAAGTCAAGTCCTCCAAAGTTACTTTACCCAGGAACTGACTGACTTTTGCTGCTCCTCCTGTAGCCTGCTTTGCTATATAAAGTCCCCTGGTCACAGCTGGACTAACTTCCACTGGTTTTTCTTCTGGTTGAATCCGTTCACGGAGTTTAGAAGCGCCTTTCTGGATTGCTTTCCCAGTAAATTCAGCACCTTTGACCAAACCCCAGCTCACCCAGGAAGCACCTTTTTATAGGAAGATTTAAAATTGAACAATTAGAGCTAATTATACCTGTAAACCTTTTAATAAAAAACTTATCAACAGAAAAAAAAAAAAAAGCTAAGAAATTCAATGTTTAGATCCCAAAGATGCCATAAACTTACAAGCCAACTTTACACTTATAATTTTCTGCTTTGCTTCCAAAGATGGATGAATATTTTATAATTTTTTTTGGAGGAAGAGGAAAAGGGAAAAGGGGAGAAAAGAAAGGATTAAAGGGGAATTTCAAAGAGGAAAAGAAAATAACTAATTTTATGTTCAATGCTGTCCTGAGAGTTTGGGGATACCTGAAGTTTTTCACTATCAATTTTCCCAAGAGTAAAACAGAAAAAGGCAAGAAAAAACTTATACCTATAGAATAATATATGATGTTCTAAGAGACTAGTTCCTTCTAAGTATTTACACAATGATCATTTAGAACCAAAATACAAAATTACATTTCTAAGTAGTTTCTTATGGATTCCAAACACTTCACATCATATGGGAAAAAAAGTTAACATTACTGTAATACCTGATAAAATATTTTGAGCCACTTTCTCACTCCATTCGGGTAATTCCTTTGCTTTGTCTTCTGAACCTGGCTCATAGGGTACAATGTGACTCAGATTAACTTCTTCACTTGAACTATCTTTAGCCTAAATAGTAAAAATATTTCAAAATGTAAAACAGTAAAATACTAAGGGAAAAATGGTTAAGTACTTAAAAAAATATTAAGCCAACAAAAACTAGCTATAATTAATATGATTATTTCCACCCAACATAGCTACAAGTACATTTTATATACAATATCACAACTGCCATGAAGCTGAAAACTATATTGGTCTTATATAAGGTCTCACAGATGAATAAGGTTTAAATACCAATATATCTCCGGTATAGCATTTATCAACTCATATTTAAACTGATGAGACTACAGCTTCCTTTATATAGCTATCAGCCTCTTGAGGAGAGTACTCAAGGTACTCAACAAGATTTAAAAGATTTGTTAAAAGACTCAATCAGTAAGGAAGGATGTATCCAAATAAACTGGTTTTGACAGAAATCAAGTAAAGCAAGTAAAAACATATAAACACAAAAATCTATTCCATCTGAATGGAAATGGGGAACATAGAAATACCTGTATTTTGCTAATTTAACAGCTGTTATGAGAGCTAGGGCCAACACCCAACATGTCAAAGCTAAATTTATTCATTCTAAGAACTTAACAAAAGACCTTATAATATAAAATAATATGAAAATCAAACTGCCCAACCAGATTAAGAGAACTTCCCCTAAAATATAAAACGACATTAAAAACAAAACAAAATATATTTATATATGTTGTATATATATAAATATATTTACTTTTTCCTCCTTGTAAGGGAAGGGGAAGAGAATCCTAAGTAAATCCTAAAGACAAAATGAACAACATATTTACAATTTCTATCCTTAATAATGGGCCAATGTCCTAATATATAAAGAGCTCCTGGAAATTGAGAAGAAAAAGACTAGTGACCAGTCATAAAAAACAAAGTACAAAGCTTTTCATTGTATATATGTTTATACAATTTGATTTTTTTAGTTAACAAATTAAATGGTTTAAAAATGGAAGTTTTAAGTAATGTGGAAAACTTCCAAATATACTGTTAAGTAAAAAAGCAAGAAGCAAAACAGTATGTCTCACATACTATATATGTATTTATATATATATGTATGTTATGTATACATATATATATGTATGTAAACATGCACAAAATAAATGTGTATGCATGTATGTTTGAAAATGTAAAATCAGTAAGCAAGAGTAGTAAGAAGCCAGCAGCAATGTGTCTTAGAGCAGGGAGCTAGGTGGCTGAGGGCCAGGGAGACGGACTTACTTTTCCCCTAAGTATATTTTCTACCTTTTGGAATTTTTTTTTGTGCATTAACTTATATAAATTTTTTTAAATAAGTATATTAATTTGAACCATCTTGGATTCCCAATGTCTTTATAAGCTGGTCTAAGACATTCAACATAAACTACAAATAAATGTAGAACATTCGATGGTATGCATTAATTCCAAAGAAAATTATCGAGCACTTAGAATATGGAATACAACAATGAAGGATACAAAACTGTAATTCAATACTCACAGTACTATTTTCTTTTTTCATATATTTGCTTACATTACTACTTCTGCCTAGAATCCCCTTCAATCTGCTATTTGCATGGCAAGCTCTTGCTTACCCTTCAGAACTCATCTTAGCCATAATGCCCTTTCAGGAGAGCCTCTCTTATGGTTTCCCACACCACCACACGCCCATACTTATCAATGAGACTAGGTTGTACGTTAGGTGGTACAATCTAGCCTTCTATATAACCCTACATACTGTCATCTAATGATCACAACTGGATAAAAATGATCTCTTGGCTAATTGTCCTCCTCACTAGAAGGTAAATTCCTTAAGATGAGAAATTTAACTTTTCCACTATGCTTAGCATTCTGGCACTAAACACTTACCGAACTGTATTCCAAATTTACCATTTAGAGAATAGCATATGCTCAGGATCTATGAAATGAAAGAAGGAACTACTAAACATATTTTTAACAATTCATTCTCTTTCCTGACGACCATCCATAAAGAAACAAGACTGTATAAAAATGGCAGTGTAAGGAAAGGCAAACTTAGCCCCAAGACTCTGGTGTATACAGAAAAGTGGAGAACACCACAAAACAAAAAAATGGATTAATGTACATACAAAAAAATCTTTCAAATACTTGAAAAAATCTAACCCCTAAACCACAAAACATGCTTTAAAACAGTGTTAAGTAACAAACACTGTAAAGGAAAATATTAAAGCTGATTCTAATAACTTTTACCAGTGATCACTTTGTGATTCTGCAAGTTGCTCTGCTTAGTAAACAAGGATAAGATCTTATAAATAATTTAAACTGGTGAAAGGTACCATTTGAATAGAATTGACACACATACCTTATTGTTTTTTTACTTACTTTACTTACTTTTTTCCCCCGTTTTCCTTTATGACGCACGTCCTTATTGTCTTGGTCCAATGAAGGACCCGATTGTCTCACATCAGTACCACTGGCTTCCTTCAATTGGTCAGAAGAGCATCTTGCTCTTCCAGGGATTTGGAATTCATTTTCTCCTTCTGCCCGGTTCCAGTTGGCCTAAGGGGTAAAGGATTAAGTTCAAATTCAAATTTTCTCAAATGACTTTCCTCTAAGCTATGCTCTAGTAATGCACTTGTTCAAATATCAGTGTTTGACAGTCTAAATGACCACTTTTGCTTGTTTTTCTTCTATAATTTTGTTTCAGCTCATCATCAAACTTCAATCCTTTAAGTTATTTAGTTTGTAGCATATAGCTTAAAGCAAATTTCCAAAGACAAAGCATAAAAGATAAACTTACAGCAATTATTAGCGTAGGTTATCATTAATTCTGACATAGCTATATTTGAAATTAATTAAATAACAACTCTAAGTTTTAGGAAACAGATACATGTAAGACTAAAGGAGTATAAAGGCAATGAACAAGAGGTGCCTGGTGGCTCAGTCGGTTAAGCGTCCAACTCTTGATTTTGTTTGAGGTCATGATCTCATGGTTCATGAATGTAAGCCCTGTATCAGGCTATGTGCTGATAGTACGGAGCCTGCTTCGGATTCTCTCTCTCTCTGTCCCTCCCCTGCTTGCTCTCTCCCTCTCTCTCAAAAAATAAACTAACTAAATAAATAATAAATAAATAAAAGCAACAAACTCATTTCTGTTTAACCTCTCTGCATTGTTGTAACACTAATTTTGTTTTGTTTGTGTTTTTACTTAAAACTACAGGTATTTTGCTTGGATATACTTTACTGAATAATTACTTGAGTAAAAACAAGTCGAAATTATAGCTACTAACTAACTTTTGTTTACAGTTGGAGTTCTGGGACAATAGAGCAAACTAAAAATGATGTGGTGCAACCAAAAAACACTGAACAGAGAAAAGTAAAGATGTAACCTAAAAGTTGGTTTAATTTCTTTCCTAAAGCCCAGTAATATAGGTCCAGTGAATATAGGGGTAAAGGGACTAAGTGCTCCATAATAGGTCCGAAATAATTAAGAATGTCACTTCACTCAGCTAAGTAAACAGCAAAGCTAAGACTTGAACTCATATCCATTTGGCCACGCTTCTGCCTTTGTAAACTACTCTCTATGAGCACACTAAGACTACACACATTTCTGTATGGGCGTCACATGTTTTGTTAATATACCTTAAATGTTTAGAATTGGCTATGCTAAAGTATATATTGCTTACCAGAACATCTTCATATGTAGTTCATATAACCTAATGCTACAGATGACTCTGACCTTTGGCTTAGATCCTATCAACTGTGATCTTTTCAATATAGGTACAGATCGAAAGAGTATTCTAATTTCTGAAAAAACAGTAACAAAGCTTTCAAGACTGAACTCAAGGGAAACCATTTTGTGAAATCCTCCCTGATCTCCTTCCTGAACTGTGTGTATACTTTTATTTCATCACCTATCATACTATACTGTGGTTATTCAGCAGACTCTAAGTACGTGTGAATAGAAGCTGTTACACTGTATCTTTATAGTCTCTTATTCTGTCTTCCCATCCACCATTTAATACCTAAATAATAGATTCTAAATACACACTGACTAGAGAATAAAAGATTATACTATCATGCTGTCAATCTCCCTCAACTGCCGTAAACTGTCAGCATTCACAATTAAAAGTATTTTTCCCCTCTTGTCCTACATCAGGATGGGCAAGAACACTAAAGAAAGCCTCTCCTTAATACTCTACTTCATCTCTTCATAACAGATCAACATGTAGGCAAAAAAACAAAAACAAAATAGGCTCAATAAGGCAAATCTGCAGGATGACCAAACATATTTTAAATCAGACTTTATTTTCTCTTTATTTGGTTTCACTTATCATGAGAACGAAGATAATTCCCTCAAATAAAACCTGTTTCTTCCTCAAAATGCCAATCATACCCCTAAAATGTCCAATTTAGCCCATATGCTAATGTCAAAATTGCCTTCACTTCACCATTTAGTCCCACTAGCCTATTTTCCCAACTGGGCAGGAAGGCAGTGATGATAAGAAGAGCTAACATTCACAGGATATCACCACTTGCCAGCACTCATGTAAGACAGTACTAACTTTAAATCTTCACCACAGCCCAATGAAGCGGATGATATTATTCTCATTTTATGATAAGGAAACTAAAAAGAAGATCAATAACTTGAGTTAAACAGCTATTAAATGGAAGAGTTCAAATTCAAACCCAGGCAATTTGACCCCAGAGGTCACAATCATTATTTACATCCAATTTCCAATTAATATTTGTGAACATACAAATTATATATGCTCAGTCTCCTAACTCTGATCACATTAGAGTCTATTACAATTTCTCTAAAAGCATAAGTTGCTTATGTTAAAGCAGATTTTCATCCTACAGATGATCATACATTACCTGAAGCCGAAGGTCAGACATTTGTCTTAATAAATCCTCGAAGAGTTCTCTATCATCTTCTGGTAATTCAGAAGACAGGACGACCCCCACAAAGCATCCTGACGCTTGTAACATGGTATCAGGAAACATGTAGGCTCCCACAGTACATTTAAGAACTGGAGATCTATCAGGAACTAGAGGATATAACCAGTCACAAACCTGAAGGGATTAGTTAAAAAAATTAATCAATAGAACTATGTTTTTGCTGATGTTTTAGAATTGTTATACAAGAAAAATAAACATTTCAAAGTTCTAAATGCATTTACAAGGCTTTACAGAATCAACGATTCCCCACTAAAAATTAGCCATTTGCTAGTATGATCTTTGTGTGTATTACTCAGAAGAATTATCCTAAAAATGTTATTGCTCCACTAATTATACAGTCTTGAAATTAAGGACTTTAAATAGCCCACTGTTAACCAATAATGAGTTTATTTTAAATAATGGTCAAAGTAAAGCAAGACTTTATTATTCAAATTAGACACACCTTTGTAGATATACTAAAATCAAACTGTTTTCAAATACATATATTTACTGATTAATCCTCACAACAATTCCATGAAGTTAGTTATTGTCATTTTATGTACAAGAAAACTGAGGCATAGAGAGGTTAATTAAGTTGCTCAGAGTCAACTAAAAAAAGTAGACCTAGGATTTAAACACAAGTGATCTGGCACCAGAGAAGCCAAACAATTGCTTTAATTAGAAACCCAGCTTTCATAATATCTGAATTTTTTTTTTAAGAAATTGACATGACATAGATAGAATAGAATATCAAGTTATGTTTATGGATTTACCTTCTATTATTAAGTTCAATCAAAATGACACAAAGCTGCCCAGTAATATCATCAGATCGTCCACATGCTAAGACTTAAGTTCACTGGATGGGGCACGTGGGTGGCACTCGGTTGAGCATCAGGCTCTTGATTTTGTCTCAGGTCATGATTTCATGGTTCATGGGACTGAGCTCCCTGTTAGGCTCTGCACTGACAGGGCGGATCCTGCCTGGAATCACTCTCTCCCTCCCCCTCTCCCTGGCATGCTCTCTCTCAAAAGAAGTAAACATTAAAAAAAGATTTAGGGGTGCCTGAGGGGCTCAATCGGTTGGGCATCCAACTGGCTCAGGTCATGATCTCACAGTTTGTGAGTTTGAGCCCCGCATTGAGCTCTGTGCTGACAGCCTGGAGCCTACTTCTGATATTATGTCTCCCTCTCTCTCTGCCCCCCTCCCACTCTCTCTCTCTCAAAAATAAATAAATAAACGTTAAAAATGAAAAAAAAAAAGACTTAAGCTTACTTTCTGAAGATCTAAATTCAGAAGAAACTAAGCTTAATCATAATATCCGAATGTATTCATTTCCATTGAGATTACATTCTTTGAGCAAGGAGAATATAATTGCATTGTTCACCCAGGACACATGGTTCTTCCTAATATTGAGAAACTTGGAAAAATAATCTACCATCAAATATTGTATAGTAAATGAGTCAAAGAGCATGGAAGATTTTGTATAAAAAATGAAAAATTCTGGTATATCGCCATCATCTCTGACAAACAGAATATATACCTGCAGGTATCGGATAATCTAAATCTAATTCTTTCTTGAAAGTGATTAACAAACATTTCAAATTCTTTTTATAGATTCTCTTTTTCAGTCATCTCAATTCTTTTTATAGATTCTCTTTTTCAGCCATCTCAAATGCCACTTTCTGTCATTTACAGAAGTCAAAATTTAGAGAAGTCATAAAATTGATTACTGTGTTTTTCAAAGTACGATATATTGCCATGAGTAGTATATGAAATAAATTTAAGTAATATACAGACTATTTGACTAGTAATGTATTTCAATATATATTAACAAAATAACCATCTTCCCCTCAATTTCACAGTTATTATTGGTTAGGATAAAATTAACAAATGAGACATTTAAATTCAAATATTAAGAAAGTTTATAGCAGAGATATGAAATTGACAAAAAAAGTTTTGAAAGTTATACTTAAATAACTACAGTATGGGAAAGTTTTATTTTACAATGTCATGATTTTCCTAAGATTAATTACATTCTGGACACCTTGATTGAAAAGGAGTATCCCCATATCTTCTGAAATGAAACTTTATAGACCTTTCTCAGGGTATATTAAAGATTTGAGGGCTCATCAAACACAAGCTGATTTCACCCAGATTCACTTTCAGAGGGCAACTTATGTCTAAGTGCTAATTAATAGACTACAAATTTAGTACGTTTAAAAGGTATAATAAAACTAAAACCGGTGGGGGGTGAGGGGCCCTAGATGGCTCAGTTGGTTAAGTGTCTGACTTTGGCCTAGGTCATGATCTCCCTGTTCCTGGGTTGCAGCCCCCCATCAAGCTCTGTGCTGATAGCTCAGGGCCTAGAGCCTGTTTCAGATTCTGTGTCTTCTTCTCTATCTCTGCCCCTCCCTCACTCACGCTCTGTCTCTCTCAAAAATAAAAATTAAAAACAAAAAAAACCAAAAATACCCCAACTAACCTAAAACCAGGCATATGGGTGGCTCAGTTGGTTGAGCACCCAATGCTTGGTTTTGGCTCAGGTCATGATTTCATAGTTTGTGGCGGCTCATGTCAGGCTCTGCACTGAAAGTGCGGAGACTTCTTGGGATTCTCTCCCTCCCCGTTCTCTGCCCCTCTCTCATTTGCACACACTCTCTCACAATTAATGTTCAATTTAAATGTCTCATTTGTTAATTTTATCCTAACCAAAGAAAATGAAATCTTTTTCGTGAGAAATGAAAATGAAACTAGTGCTGTAACTGAACCAACCACATCATCTGGACTCTTGACAAAAGGACTTGCTTTGCTCAATCATCTTCCTTCCAAGCAAACTCCTTTGTTATACTCAATGTAAATGGAGTCCTCATTTCTAAAACCCAACTTCCTATACCAATGTCCAATCTTTTAAAAATAGATTGTTACTGTAACATCACCTTCAGAATACTTCATTAATTCTACACTGATGCCCTAATAACCTTTATTTATAGGGCCAGTCTTTACTCTTGGATGAAGAGCATCCTGGTAAATTTATCTGCCTGGAATGTTAAAATGCATGTTAAATTATCATCGGAGTCTCTACTTCTAGACCAAGGTCTCTCGACCTCTGCATGATTAACATTTTGAGTTAGATAATTTTTTTATTGACAGAAGCAATCCTGTTTACATGTTTAGCAGTCCCCCTCGCCTCTACCTACTATTCTCCAGAAGCAGTAGCACAACCTGTCCCCCAGTGTGACAACCAAAAATGTTTCTCCAGGCATTGCAAACATTTCCT